>NC_057809.1:344916966-345036966 GCF_018294505.1 Triticum aestivum | reverse complement strand
ATTAGATTTTGCTACTGTAATTGATTGCTCCTATTCTGATGCATAGCCTGCTTTTGTACCTGCTGTTGTACCTTACCTGCTTATCCTAAACTGCTTAGTATAGGTTGGTTGGTGTTTCACCAGTGACCCTTCCCCTGTCCCAGTTGCCCCAGCTTGTTCACCGATGACTCGATCAACATCATCGATGACCAGAGACCGACACAGCACCTCATCCCCCTTTAGTTGTATGACTCTGCAGAGTTACTATCGAGTGCCGAGGGTGATACCTCGTACATCACTTCTAATGAGATCTCTGTAGTGTAGCTATTCGGTCATGGTCATCGAGGGTGATTCCTCCTTCACCACTCCCAATGATGACTCTATCGTGCAACCCCTCAAGTGTGAACATCGAGGATGATTCCTCATATGTTCACCTTGATGATTACATTGACTGGAATCCATCAAGGGTGATTCCTCGGGTTTTCCACCTTGATGTTTTGGACACACGGTTACCTTGACTTTACTTCAGACCTTTGTTAATGTTGGGCGGGTCCAGTGAGCACCCACGAGAGATACCTGTGAAAGTTGAGCGGGCCCGGTGAGCATCCGCGAGATGTTATGGTGGCGGTTGTCTGTTTAGCGGTATCAGCCAGGAGGGGGTGGTAGCTCCGGACTTGTCCCGACAGCCGTCACTTCTTTTAATAATGCACTAACAGGTTTGGCTATTTGTTCTGAGTTGGCCATTGGCCTCTACGCACTAACCACCACCAGAGAATAGTTATGGGCCTCGGTGTCGTAGTATTAGCCGAAACTTTGTTGGACGTCCAGTTCAGGATTGTGGCACGTCGGATCGTGCCAACCATCAGAGGTGGCGCTGGTATCCACCCTGCACGCAATGACCTGGAGTGGAGCGGGCGATGGGCCCAGGACCCCAGAGTGCTTAGGATGTAGACCGGCGGGGACCTCTCTACTGAGCCTAGGTAGGGCTACAACATGTTGATCTTCCGAGGCCGGGCATTGACCCAGGAAAGTGTGTCCGGCCAGTGTAATCAAGCGTGTTGGGTAATGTGGTGCACCCCTGGAGGGAAGATTATCTATTCGAATAGCCGTGTCCACGGTAACGGACGTTCAAACTTGTATCCGGATCTATTACAACTAGAAATGGATACTTGAGATATGTGATGGATATGTTGGCTCCGGGATTGCTTTCTCGTAGGGAGTCGAGGAAGGATCTCTGGGCATTAATGCTACAACATGCTTGTTAATTATAAAATGCTATTTTGTACTCTTCTAAATGCTTGAAGATGCTAGTCTTCGACAGGCTAGGCCTTCCCTCCTATTCTGGCATTCTGCAGTATAGTCCACAGATACAACCCTTCCATTTGATACCAATGCATACTTAGTCTAGATCTGATGCTTGTGAGTACTTTGGATGAGTACTCATGGTTGCTTTGCTACCTCCTTTTCCCCTTCTTTCTTCTTTTCGGTTGTTGCAACTAGTTGGTGGATCCTAGGAGCCAGATGCCACCCCCGTCGACTGCTACTACTACCCCGACGGAGCCTACTACTACGTGGAGACCACCGACGACCAGGAGTATTTAGGAGGTCCTAGGCAGGAGACCTTGCTCTTCGATCGTTGATGTTTGTGCTAGCCTTCTTAAGGCAAAACTTGTTTAACTTATGTTTGTACTCAGATATTGTTGCTTCCGCTGACTCTTGTGTATCGAGCTTTTGTATTCGAGCCCTTGAGGCCCCTGGCTTGTAATATAAAGCTTGTAGTATTTTCAATTTGTGTCTAGAGTTGTGTTGTGATATCTTCTCGTGAGTCCCGGATCTTGATTGTACACATTTGCATGTATGATTAGTGTACGGTCGAATTGGGGGCGTCACAAACACCGTCGGCGTTGCCTGCATCGAGCACGCCGCTGCCAACCGCAACACAGTAGTAGCACCACTGCCCCTACTATTATAGAAGCATGCCGCTACGGGAGTGCATCAACGCGACGGGGCGCCACCACCACCGCCCACCACCGCATCCCTCCCTTAATTTCGTCCCTGCGGGAATGGGGAAAAATTTGTGGATCTGGCGGGGAAATGATGCACACCTGGTGCTTATGCAGCCGTCAGCGACTTCAGATCACGTCATCGTTGTCCAGCGCGGCTGGTCTGTCGCGGTCACCTAGCCGTCGTCGACCACCCAGTCGCTGCCTCTGTCCCAACCGCACGATGCTCTGCCTCTCTGCTGCTCGATCTAACCACCAAAGAGCTTTGAAACATGCTCTCAGTTGTAGAAAGCTTTTCTGAAAAAGCATCTGAGCTGCAGACCCGTGCACGTGGGTGTGGGTGCTATCTTCATTGGATTAAAAGGCGATAAGACAGACATAGAAGCGGCAGACGTGGATGCGAGATCGGGCGGCAGAAGGTAAGTTTTTCCCTAAAATAATTGGGCATTTTCAATCAAACAGTGCCAAATTTTCAAACTTATTGTATAGCTAACTTGTTGTATTGCAAGTTTATGATTTTTCCCACAAACTAGTGCACATAAGATGGCTCAGAATAAATCTGAGGCCATTGTCGATCATCTGAGGACCAAGCAATCACATGAGCACGACATCGAGATTTTTTAACGAGGTTCACCGATATGGCTACATCCCCAGGGCCTGACTACGGGAGCTCCTCCCAATGACACCGCTACAATACCGCACTTCCGGCCGCCCGGGTGCCGGCACACACCGCCCCCGCGTGCCCGTGCTATTATGTTGGCATAGGTTACATCGTGTGTCTACCCCCGATATATATGAGAGGCTTAGGATACAAGTGTCCTATTAGGGCACAACTCCTACCCTATCTACACACAGCATGACTCCAAGTCCAACTGTAACCTAAGTTGTACAATAATATTCGACACAACTCTAACAAACTCCACCTTGGCGAATATTCTCCACCACCTTGGATTCATCCGTGCATCGAATCTACATGTACATTGGACTTGAGATACGCCATGAGCACCACTGCTACTCCCAGACTCCACGTGACTCCACCTGCAATTGTAGTCCCTTCTCGTCTTTACAGTCAACACTCGAGCAAAATTAAGACCTTGCTCCCAACTTCCGGAGTATCCGCTCAATGCCTTCACACACCAATCATTGGCCCGCGTGAAAGTGAACAACTTACATATTGGACGCCACATATAAGCGTTACCTGAACTCGACGCCGCCGCTCTTCATTAAGCGTATTTCTAAAACTTGAAGAAATTTCACCGTCGCCCTGTGTCACCCTGAGTCAAATTCGCAGTTGTCACACTCTTCTTCCGGATAGTCTCTGGCATGTCCCACAGCTATAGCACTCTGCCTCCTCCTGTATTTGTCATCCGCACTTTGCCATGTGCACCCAACACCATAGAATATACGACCATGTACTCTCTCAGCTTTTGACAATTTCAGACTTTCCGTCACTTCCTCAGATTCTCCACGGTCAACTCATGTCCATCAACTAGCACCGATAGACCTAGTCACCAACTTGAATGTGGTACTCGTCAACACTGCTTCAACACCCCTGCACACTTTGTCTGACCACAAGTCTCACCATTAGTGCCTTGGTCTGTCGCTGCGTCCTATGCTTACCGCACGCCTCGTCACCATCACCGCGTTGAGCCTCTACTGTCCCAGTCGAGTCTCAAGGGTTGTGAACACACATCACTCAAACCCCTACTGCAAAGAACCACCGATCATCACCGAATGATGTCGGGTATCACGTCTCCATCAGACCACTGGTACCCAGTCCGATCCACGTGTCTCTCGCTTTCCCGCTGAAATAGGCTTCGATTCTCCGATATCTTACACCGTAGCTCCTCCATCAGCATAGAGCATAGTCATCCATCAGACTCCACCTCCACCTTCAACATGACTCCATCGACTTCAAGCTCTCTCATGTGTACACTGTCTTGAATCAACCCCGCGCCATAGTCTTGTCGAAGCTGCACAAGCCCTCAGGCCTGCACCACGTGTTTCCACGCCCCAGAAGTCGGCCACCATCAGCATCACGCTCCTATGTTGTCATCCCTAAAATCACCGCCATCTTCTACTTTGACTGACATCCCCGTCGATCCGTTAGATAGTCCAATCCGACTCAGCCGAAATCATCTGACTACAACCATGCTCCACCCTACGTGTGTCTGCCCGCACATCCATGCATTGCTTGACGCCATGTGTTTGCATGATCCTCTCACGGCGTACTCCAGACTCCTCCAAGCCTTATACACACGTCGCCATCCTCGCCACGCGCACCACAAATCCTCACGCTATCTGTAGCAACCAAACCTCAAACAGTCCGATCTCTGTGCTTTAGTGTCATCCCTAGATCAGTAATGCTGACACGCACAGTACTTGAAGGATTTATAACAGAGCAGCAATCACACACTTATTACATCGAATGTCTCAAAAGAGAACTTGTTACAAATAATATGGCTTAAGGCCATCTAATAACGATAACAGCGGAAGGCTTGGAAGATAAGTGAGTCCATCAACTCCAATGGCATCACTGAGTATAGAACCACGACCTAAGGCTCCTTATTCGTCATCTGAAAAGTCTGCAACATGAATGTAGCAGCCCGAAAACGGGTCAGCACATGGAATATGCTGGCAATGTAACACATAGAGAGTAGTGAACCGAAACAGGCTATACTACATGCATATATGGCTGGTGGAAAGCTCTATGGTTACAGTTTTGCGTAAAGCCCATTTTTCCCTACTACAAAGGAATAAATTTTATTTAACTATCATAGTGGTTGTTAAACATTGAGAGTGTAGACACCCTCTCAATCCCAATTAAATGTCATCATTAAAACCTAACAAAATTAAGTAAAGTCACATGATGAGATTCACATGATAATCCAAGTACTAGATACTCAAGGCGTCCATAACCGGGGACACGGCTAATCATGATTAGTTTATACACTCTGCAGAGGTTTGCGCACTTTTCCCCACAAGACTCGATCTCCTCCGTTGGATTTCTTGCACTACATGGTGTTTGAGAAACGAATGACCGAGACACAGTCTTTCAGAAGCATTAACTCTTTACTCTGGGTGGACCGTTACACCTACTTTCCCCTACATCTGCTAGCTCACCACTGAAAGAGGTCACGGAACATACTCAACTATGGCAGATCCCATAATGGCTTGTGACTGCACACGGAAGTTTCTAGCATGAATAATCTCATGATCCATTTGAGCCTGGGTGGCGGTCCATAAAGAAAAACAGGCAATCGCTGGAATACCCAGGTGCCTCAATCCACCCAGATGTGTATTAAAGTTGCCACCTTAAATAAACCATTAATTAACAATCTCACACCTGTCATGGATTCACTCACCCAATCCACGTCTACTAGCATAGCATGGCATAATAAGCAAACGAAGAGTAACTCCCAAGGGTTTGATAATAAAACAGGTAATAGGTACTACCTCATCTATTTCCCAAAACCCACATATTAATCAGATCCTAATCATGCAATTGTTTGAGGGTTGATCTAATGCAATAAAACTGGGTAGTAAAGATGTATGATCAAAGTGTTACTTGCCTTGCTGATGATCCGTGAAACCTAGAGATTCGAAGTAGCAAGCGGCGCACTCCGGGTACTCTATCGCAAACAAACAAACAAACAAGCATACAATAAGTACTGATGTAATGCACAGGTAAAACTCAAATAAGAGAACTAACCAGAAAGTTCAACTTAAGAACTCCGTTTTGCAAAAAGAATCAAATCAAACGAAGCAACGAAAGTCAAAAGGCGAAAGAAACAAGCTTCGTTTACTAATATGGACCTAAGTCAAATTTTACAGAAGCAAAAACTTGTTTGAGTTGGTTAAACGGAAAGAGGGTTTCGAGACGAAACTCTAGGCGCTTGAATCGCCTGATTTCGATAAACGAGCGAAAAGTTATACTAGAACGAAAATCGGATCAGAAATCGCGATCAGAAATAACCACGGAAAATCCGAGAAAAAGAAAAACTGACGAACAGATTAACGAACGAGCGTTCGTTAACTGTGACTAAACAGTGAACTCGTCCGTCAAAATGAACCAACGGGCGAACGCTCGCTAAATAAATAAACCGGAAAAACTGATTTATATTAAAAAACGAAATTAGGGTTTCTAAAAAAACGGATCGGGTTTTAAAAAAACGGACCACGGCGGCGGCGGCGGCTATACCTCCGGCTCGGCTCCGGCGGCTCCGGCGGGGTGGCGGGGCTGCATTGGCGGCGGAGGCTCCTGGCGACGGCGCTAGGCGGCAGGGCTGGGATGGGGCGGCTCGGCGGCGGGGCTGGGACGGGGTGAGGGCGGCGGGATGGCGGCGTATTTATAGGAGGGGGGGCTCGGCCGGCTTGGGGAAAGGGCGACGGCGGAGGCAACTCGGGGTCGGACTCCCCGAGTCCGGCGGCGACACGGCGGGGCTGGCAGTGGTGCTGGTGAGGCCTGCCCGGCTCGGCTGGGCCTTGGCCCAGTCGGGCTCTCGCGCATTTTTTTTAAATCCCGCTGAACAGAAAATAAATTCTAGAAAAATAAATAAAAATCTAAAAATGCCAAAACAAATTTTCACCGTCTAAATAAAATATTTAGAACGATATGAACATTTTCTTGGCCCTAAAATGCAGTTTCGAAAATTGTGCAATTTTTCCTAAATTCAAATAAAATGGCAAAAACTCCAAAAAGAATCCTATTTGATTTTTTATTAAATCCTCAATATTTTTTTATTTTGGGAAAGTCATTTTATTCCCTCTCTCATAATTTTTTAATAGAAATAATTGAAGATAAAATAAATAAAATCAAATGATCCTATTTTCAAAATTTGAGAGAAACCCAAATATGAAAATAACAAAATCCCCAACTCTCTCCGAGGGTCCTTGAGTTGCGTAGAATTTTTGGATCAGGCCAAAAGCAAATAAAATATGATATGCATTGATGATCTAGTGTATAACATTCCAAATTGAAAATTTGGG
This sequence comes from Triticum aestivum, assembly GCF_018294505.1. Taxonomy (NCBI): domain Eukaryota; kingdom Viridiplantae; phylum Streptophyta; class Magnoliopsida; order Poales; family Poaceae; genus Triticum; species Triticum aestivum. The sequence goes on along the minus strand of NC_057809.1, from coordinate 345,029,995 downwards.
ATGTTACAAGCCTACCCCCTTAAGATGAATCTCGCCCTCGAGATTCGGGTTGGCTAGAAAATAGGTGAGGGTGGTCCTTCAGCGGATCTTCCTCTCGCTCCCAGGTGGCTTCATCCTCGGTGTGGTGGCTCCACTGAACTTTGCAAAACTTGATAACCTTGTTGCGGGTGGCTCGGCTGGCATACTCGAGAATCTTGACTGGTTTCTCCACATAGGTCAAATCACTATCCAACTGAATTGCTTCCAGTGGCACTGTATCTCTCAGCGGTATATCAGCCATCTCTGTGTGGCACTTCTTCAACTGGGAAACGTGGAACACATCGTGAACTCCTGACAATCCTTCGGGCAACTCCAACTTGTAGGCAACTTCTCACATACGTTCCAAAACTCTGTATGGTCCCACAAAACGTGGCACTAACTTTCCCTTAACTCCGAAGCGCTTAACTCCCCGAAGTGGATATACACGGAGATAAACTATGTCTCCGACTTCGTAAACTGTCTCCTTGCGTTTAGAATCTTCATAGCTCTTCTGCCTGGACTGGGCTACCTCGAGCCTATCGCGAATCAACTTCACTTTCTGTTCAAACTCCTTAATCAAATGTGGTCCAAACAATTGGCGGTCTCCAACTTCATCCCATGACAATGGGGTCCTGCACCTCCTTCCGTACAAGGCTTTGAAAGGAGCCATCTTCAAACTGGATTGATAACTGTTGTTATAAGATAACTCTGCATATGGCAAATTGTCGTCCCAACTAGATCCATAATCTAGTGCACAAGCTCTCAGCATATCCTCCCAAATCTGATTGACTCTCTCGGTCTGTCGATCTGTCTGCGGGTGAAAAGCTGTACTGAACTCTAGCCTGGTACCCAAAGTTTCGTGCAACTGATTCCAGAACTTTGAGGTAAACTGGGTTCCTCTATCTGATACAATGCTCCTCGGAACTCCATGCAGACATACGATCCTGGTCATGTATATCTTTGCCAACTTAGCACTGGTGTAAGTGGTCTTCACTGGGATGAAATGAGCTACCTTCGTCAAACGGTCGACTACAACCCAAATCGAGTCGTAGCCTGAACGAGTCCTGGGCAATCCCGTGATAAAATCCATGCCTAACTTATCCCACTTTCATTCGGGTATTGGCAATGGCTGTAACAATCCTACTGGCTTTTGATGCTCTGCCTTCACTCTCTGACAGACATCACATACTGCTACATACTCCGCAATATCCTTCTTCATTTCGGTCCACCAGAAAATACCCTTCAAATCCAAATACATCTTGGTATTTCCTGGGTGAATCGAGTACGGTGAATCATGGGCCTCTTGCAGAATCAACTTCCTGATCTCCGGATCATTAGGCACATAAACGCGGTCCTCAAACCATAAGGTATCGTGCTCATCCTCATGAAATCCTTTAGATTTTCCTTTGCTCATCTTCTCCTTTATAGAGGCAATCTCCCTGTCGGTCTTCTGAGCTCCTCAGATCTTATCCATCAAAGTAGACTAAATCTCCAATGCTGCAACGTAGCCTCTCGGAACTATCTCCAAACATAGCTCACGAAGATCCACAACTAACTCCTTTGGTAATCCTCCGGTCATGAGTGTGTTGACATGGCTCTTACGGCTCAACGCATCGGCTACTATGTTAGCCTTTCCGGGGTGATAATGCAATCTCATATCATAATCCTTGATGAGCTCCAACCATCTCATTTGCCTGAGATTCAGCTCCTTCTGCGTGAAAATGTACTTCAAACTCTTGTGATCCGTGTACACCTCACAATGGTTTCCGATGAGAAAATGTCTCCAAGTCTTCAATGCATGCACTACGGCTGCTAACTCCAAATCATGTGTAGCATAATTCAACTCATGGGGCTTAAGTTGTCGTGAAGCATACGAAACAACTCTTCCCTCCTACATAAGCACTGCTCCAAGTCCTCGACGTGAAGCGTCACAATACACCTCATAATCCTTGCGTTGATCTGGCAAAATCAACACTGGCGATGTAACCAAACGTTTCTTCAACTCCTGGAAACTGGCCTCACATTCCTCAGTCCATTTGAACTTGTTATCCTTCTTCAACAACTCCGTCATAGGTTTTGCAATCTTCGAGAAATTTTCAATGAATCTCCAGTAGTATCCTGCGAGTCCAAGAAAACTCCAGATCTCTCCAACTGTTGTTGGGGCTTCCCAATTTGTCACAGTGACAACCTTGGTGGGATCTACAGCTATTCCTTCTCCGGATATAACATGTCCGAGGAATCCAACTTCTTTCAACCAAAACTCACATTTGCTGAACTTGGCGTATAACTGATGTTCTCTGAGCTTACCAAGTACCAAACGCAAATGTTCTTTATTTTCTTCTTCATTCTTCGAGTAAACTAGTATATCATCAATGAACACTACGACGAACTTATCCAAAAACTCCATAAACACTTTGTTCATCATGTTCATGAAATATGCAGGTGCGTTAGTCAGACCAAATGACATAACGGTATACTCATACAGCCCGTACCTGGTGGTAAAAGCTGTCTTAGGTATATCCTGCTCTCGAATCTTCAACTGGTGGTATCCTGATCGCAGATCGATCTTGGAAAATACCTTAGCTCCTTGTAATTGGTCAAACAAATCATTGATCATCGGCAACGGGTATTTGTTTTTGATTGTTACTTCATTCAATCCTCGATAATCAACAACCATCCTCAACGATTCATCCTTCTTTTCCACTAGAAGTACTGGTGATCCCCAAGGTGACGAACTTGGGCGAATATATCCCTTATCCAGTAACTCCTTAATCTGCTTCTTAATATCCTCCAAATCCTTTGTAGGCATTCTATACGGTCTCTTAGATATTGGTCCGGTGCCTGGCAAAAGCTCAATCAAAAACTCAATGTCCCTATCCAGTGGCATGCCTGGTAACTCTTCTGGAAATACGTCCGGAAAATCTTTTACCACCGCTACTTCCTCCTGTACAACTCCTGTTAGGGAATTTACTTGAGTCCTATTTGGCACATGCCGTGATACATACTTGATCCTTCTTCCTTCTGGGGTGGTAAGCAAAATCGACTTACTGGCGCAATCGATGTTTCCTCCATACATCGATAGCCAATCCATACCCAGAATTACATCCAAACCTTGTGATTCCAAAATGATTAAATCCGAGGGGAAAACATGCCTACCTATACTCAATGGCACTTGAAAACATCCTCGACTGGCCATATACTCCGCTCCTAGTGAGCTTACTAACATAGGTGTTCTAAGAACTTTGGTGGGCAGTTTATACTTATCCACAAATCCCCTTGATATGTATGAATGCGATGCACCAGTATCGAAAAGAACGATTGCAGTAAATGACTTAACCAAAAACTTACCTATTACTGCATCTGGCTGGGCTTCAACCTCCTCCACGTTAACGTGGTTCACTTGTCCCCTGTTGAAAGGGTTCGGCTTCTTCCCCGAGCTTCCATTGCCATTTCCATTCTAGGCTTCAGGACATTCATTGGCATAATGTCCGGTCTTCTAACACTTATAATAAGTGACTTGGCTCAGGTCTCTCTTGGATGGGGTTGATGGGTTGGTACGGTTCTGACCGTTGCTTCCCCCATTCCCATTATCGTTCTTGGGGCCATTATGATTATGCGAACTTCCTCCTCCATGGGTATGCTGAAAATGTCCTCCCAATTTCGGGGTAAAACGTGGCTTCTGCTGAGCTCCTGAATTGTATTTCCCTTGTCCATACTTCCTCTTGCGGTTCTCAATCTACTGTTGCTTCCCTTCAATCATGAGAGCTCTATCTACCAACTCCTGGTAGTTGTTGAAAGTTGCTACCATCAACTGCATGCTCAGCTCATCATTCAGTCCTTCCAGAAACTTCTCCTGCTTAGCTACATTTGTAGCAACGTCATCTGGGGCATAACGTGCTAGCTTACTAAAGTCATCCACATACTGGCCAACGGTCCGTCCTCCTTGGCGCAAGTTGCGAAACTCATGCTTCTTCATGGCCATAGCTCCTGCTGAAACATGGGCAGTACGGAAAGCCTGCTGAAACTGGTCCCATGTGACAGTGTCGATAGGATAAGTGGCTGTGAAATTCTTCCACCATGATGTTGTTGGTCCATCCAACTGATGTGCGGCAAAGCGCACCTTCTCAGCATTAGTACATCCTGTAGTGGTTAACTCCCTTCCAATCTTGCGGAGCCAATCATCTGCAACAATCGGCTCGGTGCTACTAGAGAACACCGGCGGATTCATCCTAAGAAAACGGGTTAAGTGATCAACAGGTGGTGGCGGGGGTGGGTTGTTGTTGTTGTTCCCCTGATTCTGATTCTGGACTAGCAACTGTATCAACGCATTCTGCTGCTGGATCAACTGAGTGAGCTCCGGTTGGAAAGCAAATCCATTGTCACGTCTCGGAGGCATCTGAGGGTTTTAGAAAAGATGAGAATATAGAATAGAATGAGGTCTAGAGGGAAAACACTACCCATATGCACATGAGTCAAATGCAAAAAAAACACTTCATTCAATCAAACAAGGGCATACAACGGTCTAACTATCGTTATAAAAGTGCTCAGACTATACTAGATACATGGGAGAATACTACTACTGATATGGTGGTCGACTACAAAAACGGCTCCGATGAAGACTCCATGATATCTGCTCCAGCTTCATCAACATAGTCATCATTGCTATCGTCTGGGTCCGAGTCGGTGTCGTCGATGATGATGTAGTTCTCTAGACAAGTGCAATCATCTTCTCATCCAGTTGCGGGAAATCCCATGAACACTTTTAGCTTCTTATTTAGATCATCATTCTTCTCCACTAGTGTTGCTATTTCCTCCTCATATCCATCGCGTGTAGACTTGAGTTCTTCCTCCAGCTCCGTGATCTTGGTCATGGCCTTCTTCAGGTCTATCATGCCTGCGCACATCTGGTTCTCCTGGCGTCAAATGTGCTGGTTTAACTCCTGGATGAAAGCTGCAATTGATCTATCTTTCCTGGTACTGATCATCTCCCATTGCTCATCTCGGCACCCAAAAATCGGGTAGATAGTATGATTAGTATCATTGAGATCCTTGTGGTAAACTTCTCCAATACGTCCCATGGCGATGTGGGATGCCATGCTCTTTCCTAGACTCCAGGTTGGTGCATCAAAGGAAAACTCTATGGGCTCGGTGACAGGTGTGAACGTCCTTCCTGAAACTTGAACTTGAATCATCCAGCGCTCCTCTTCAGGTAAAGTGGCGTTGTAGGTCCTGGTGAAGCTTGGTACTCCAATGTTCAGGTATCTAGTGACTTCCTTCAAGTGACGTCCAAAGGGTGTATCTTTATCCGGTTGCGTGAACTTGTTCCTTGCATCTGCCATCCTAAAAGAGTAGAAAATATGAGGAGTCAGAAATGAGAAGAGTGAGTAGTGATCTAGGGCTTTTAGCTTATTGGTCGTGTCCTACAGTCAGCGTGTGCTCTGATACCATCTTGTAGCGACCAGACCTCAAACAGTCTGATCTCTGTGCTTTAGTATCATTCCTGGATCAGTAATGCTGACATGCACAGTACTTGAAGGATTTATAACAGAGCAGCAATCACACACTTATTACATCGAATGTCTCAAAAGAGAACTTGTTACAAATAATATGGCTTAAGGCCATCTAATAACGATAACAGCGGAAGGCTTGGAAGATAAGTGAGTCCATCATCTCCAACGGCATCACTGAGTATAGAACCACGACCTAAGGCTCCTTATTCGTCGTGTGAAAAGTCTGCAACATGAACGTTGCAGCCCGAAAACGGGTCAGCACATGGAATATGCTGGCAATGTAACACATAGAGAGTAGTGAACCGAAACAGGCTATACTACATGCATATATGGCTGGTGGAAAGCTCTATGGTTACAGTTTTGCGTAAAGCCAATTTTTCCCTACTGCAAAGGAATAAATTTTATTTAACTATCATGGTGGTTGTTAAACATTGAGAGTGTAGACACCCTCTCAATCCCAATTAAACATCATCATTAAAACCCAACAAAATTAATTAAAGTCACATGATGAGATTCACATGATAATCCAAGTACTAGATACTCAAGACGTCCATAACTGGGGACACGACTAATCATGATTAGTTTATACACTCTGCAGAGGTTTGCGCACTTTTCCCCACAAGACTCGATCTCCTCCGTTGGATTTATCGCACAACATGGTGTTTGAGAAACGGATGACCGAGATACAGTCTTTCAGAAGCATTAACTCTTTACTCTGGGTGGACCGTTACACCTACTTTCCCCTACATCTGCTAGCCCACCACTGAAAGAGCTCACGCAACATACTGAACTATGGCAGCGCCCATAATGGCTTGTGGCTGCACACGGAAGTTTCTAGCATGAATATTCTCATGATCCCTTTGAGCCTGGGTGGCGGTCCATAAAGAAAAACAGGCAATCGCTGGAATACCCAGGTGCCTTAATCCACCCAGATGTGTATTAAAGTTGCCACCTTAAATAAACCATTAATTAACAATCTCACATCTGTCATGGATTCACTCACCCAATCCACGTCTACTAGCATAGCATGGCATAATAAGCAAACGTAGAGTAACTCTCAAGGGTTTGATAATAAAACAGGTAATAGGTACTACATCATCTACTTCCCAAAACCCACATATTAATCAGATCCTAATCATGCAATTGTTTGAGGGTTGATCTAATGCAATAAAACTGGGTAGTAAAGAGGTATGATCAAAGTGTTACTTGCCTTGCTGATGATCCGTGAAACCTAGAGATTCGAAGTAGCAAGCGGCACACTCCGGGTACTCTATCGCAAACAAACAAGCATACAATAAGTACTCATCTAATGCACATGTAAAACTCAAATAAGAGAACTAACCAGAAAGTTCAACTTAAAAACTCCGGTTTGCAAAAAGAATCAAATCAAACGAAGCAACGAAAGTCAAAAGGCGAAAGAAAGAAGCTTCGTTTACTAATCTGAACCTAAGTCAAATTTTACAGAAGCAAAAACTTGTTTGAGTTGGTTAAACGGAAAGAGGGTTTCGAGATGAAACTCTAGGCGCTTGAATCGCCTGATTCCGATAAACGAGCGAAAAGTTATACTAGAACGAAAATCGGATCAGAAATCGCGATCAGAAATAACCGCGGAAAATCCGAGAAAAAGAAAAACTGACGAACAGATTAACGAACGAACGTTCGTTAACTGTGATTAAACAGTGAACTCGTCTGTCAAAACGAATGAACGGGCGAACGTTCGCTAAATAAATAAACCGGAAAAACCAATTTATATAAAAAATGAAACTAGGGTTTCTTAAAAAAACGGGTCGGGTTTTAAAAAAACGGACCACGGCGGCGGCGGCGGCTATACCTCCGGCTTGGCTCCGGAGGGGCGACGGGACGGCGCGGGGTGGCGGGGCTGCGGCGGCGGTGGCTCCTGGCGGCGGCGCTAGGCGGCGGGGCTGGGACGGGGCGGCTCGGCGGCGGGGCTGGGACGGGGTGAGGGCTGCGGGGTAGCGGCATATTTATAGGAGGGGGGCTCGGCCGGCTTGGGGAAAGGGCGACGGCGGAGGCGGCTCGTGGTCGGACTCCCCGAGTCCGACGGCGACACGGCGGGGCTGGCGGTGGTGCTGGCGAGGCCGGCCCGGCTCGGCTGGGCCTTGGCCCAGTCGGGCTCTCGCGCATTTTTTTTAAAAAAAAATCCGCTGAACAGAAAATAAATTCTAGAAAAATAAATAAAAATCTAAAAATGCCAAAACAAATTTTCACCGTCTAAATAAAATATTTAAAACGAGATGAACATTTTCTTGGCCTAAAATGCAGTTTTGAAAATTGTGCATTTTTTTCTAAATTCAAATAAAATAGCAAAAACTCCAAAAAGAATCATATTTGATTTTTTTTATTAAATCCTCAATATTTCTTTATTTTTGGAAAGTCATTTTATTCCCTCTCTCATAATTTTTTAATAGAAATAATTAAAGATAAAATAAATAAAATCAAATGATCATATTTTTAAAATTTGAGAGAAACCCAAATATGAAAATAACGAAATCCCTAACTCTCTCCGAGGGTCCTTGAGTTGCGTAGAATTTCTGGATCAGACCAAAAGCAAATAAAATATGATATATATTGATGATCTAGTGTATATATATTAAAATATGATATATATAGGATGTTACACTATCATCCCAATACACATCATGTGTACAAAGAAATAAAGCCAAAAATCCACCACATAAGCCTTCTGCGTGCACTAAACCGTGAAAATCAAAAGATCCAAAATCTCCAACTCCACCATGTGCTCCTGTAGGCTGTAGGTCCATTAGGCTTCCTATCTCTTCCTCCCGATGAGTAGCTTCAGCCTGTTGCGTAGCTTCCTCTTTTCATCCAACAAATCTCACGTCTGTACAAGCACCCAGTCTGCTCACCCACGGGCAGTTCTTCAACTTGACCCAGCCTCGTACGCTTGCTACTCGCGAGAGCACTGCCTGCTACGCTCGCCAACTGAAGTTGCCGCTGGCCTAGCTCCGCTCGTCCGCCTGCTACTACGTATGTTGTCTGCCGAAGTGAATCACGCCGGTCATGTGGCCCGCAGACTCTGCTCGGCCTCGCTGCGCTTCTGGCCCACCAGCACCCACACGTGGGCCTTGAACCTTGCACGCGCCAGGGCACCGGCGCGTGCACCGGCGCCTTTGCTCCCGATCGAAGATCCATCGATCTGCCGTCGGCGGCCTTGCGTGACTGTGCTGCAGCCACCGCTACTTCCATCGATCTGGATCGATCCAATCTGCCCACGAAAGACCTACACCAACGACTCGCTGCTCACGATGATCCGCTGTCGCTTCTTGTGACCGGCTGCCGCATGCTGCATCACGCCACCCAAATCACTGTGCTCCTTCAATGACTGGATCGCTGCCGCCTCATTGATCTGCTGCTGCTAGTTACCGATTGCTTTCGATTCGTGTCGTTGTTGCTGTACTGGCCGAGACTTCTCCGCGACATGAAAACTGCCCGCAACATCCGTTGTCGCCCAATCGCGTCGCCTGTCATAGACCTTTTTTACACAACCACGATCTTCTCTAGATCAACAATCCGCGACCTCTTCGAACCTCACTCTGAAACCAGGGGAGGCATAACACGACTTATAAAAATGGGGGTGTCCCCTCCTAACAGGCTAGTCCTTTGGAGGGGAGGGCCCAAGGCCTCTCATAAATCGGTGTTGTTCTCCGGTTGGGCCTGGTTGACGCATGTGGGTCGAAACGCTGATGCTAGCGAACCCAAGGTTTGCGTAACATTTTCATTTTCTTTTCTTTTTAAATGGGATCAAACTTGAAATGTTGACCATTCATACAAAATGGTTTGGAATTTCAACTTTGTTTGTCCCGAGTTTATGCACCACCAACATTAGAGCATAAAACGATTTTTGGCAATTTTCAGAACCAAACTACATCACTCTTGTAGTTAAATTTAGGCAAGATCTGATAATTCACTAAAACTCAACTAAGTGGATGGAACAAGGCAATATTACTCTGAAATGGCTGAAACTTGGTTAGTGGCCATCCAATGTGGCCTACTCTTGATGAAAAATGAAATGGCAGAAATTTCAAAATTATTTGAGGCACTTCCTTCTAAAAAAAAGGTCATTTATGAGAATTTCAAATACTAGGCAAGAAAACATTCAGACCCCAGCGGTGTACTCCACTACATATACGAAATCAACGGTTATAAAAACACATTTACACATTAGGTCATTTGACGTTTGCGCTACTCTATAAGCGGGTGGTCTCAAGTTCGAGTCCCCTTCCTATAGCATAATAATAAGCCATTTTTTTTATCACGCGTTATATGCTCTGGGGTGGTCTCAAGTTCGAGCCCCCTTCTTATAGCATAATAATAAGCCACCATTTTATCACGCATTATATGCTCTAGGCCTACCTACGAGTGCGCAAAAAAAATAAGACCAACCCAAGGATTAACCTTCATTGGCATTGTTTTAAGAAAAAACTCCGTGAACACCGCGCGTCCAAACCATGAACTCGATGGGCTGGCAACAACCTCAGTTGCCCAACCAACGGGTCCATGCCCCGTCCTCGACCTACAAGTGCACCCAGTATCAGTCAAAGACTTCGACCAGACAGTAAAACCCCCATTCGGGCTTTTGTAAGGATGGACCACGCGATAGAGGGGGAAAAGTGAGGACTGCAAACAAGCATGGGCAAAACTGAGGACTAAACAGTGAGAGCCATCAAAATAAAAATCCCATAAAGAAAAGGTGCCCCCGCCACAAATCTACTACTACTATCCTGTGAAACACGCACTTAAAAAACTAGCCACATGCAAGCAAAAAAGGTAATATGCTTTAGGTTTTGACAACACTTCCTTTACGAGTACAGCTGATCGGTGGCAATATACGAACAAAACATGGTCAGATTGAACACCCCAAATTTTCTATATCCGTATAATTAGAACCCACAAGAGTACTTATGAAATTTCCATCAAATTTAGAAGTTTGATTTCCATTTTAAACTTCACTAGATCTTGTTCTCGTATCATCAGCAGCACCTTGGGTTTCATCTGCATCCTCATCCTCGGCTGCATCTGTACATTCTTCAGTACTCGTTGTGGCATGGCTGGTGTAATTGCTAGTTTCTGTCACATTATCCTCAGTATGTTTATCCATCATCCCAGACAGAGCCAACTTCGGAGACCACTCAAGGACATCATCAATTATATTAGAAACCTTCTTTTGGTACCTGAAGACAGAGAAAAATAGAAGGTTATGCAACTAGATTTCAAGCCCTCCGTTACCAGGGTCCGGTGCCTCCCTGGCAACACACGACTAGTTATAATTCATGGCAAGAACCACATCTATACTGATAGTATTCTCTTTGACAGGAAAATATACACTTTTGCTAGTATATAAATTCTAGTTGAACACAGTGACCCAATACAGGTGCAAACCAAACATGTGATTTCTCTATTCTGGGAACAAACTGTGGACTGTCGAAATAACAATTGCATAGGAGCTATCTTGAAAGTTTAACTGCATATGTGCCAAAAAATGGAAGGCAGGTGCCTGGAATATATTGCTGAATGCAGAGGAGGTGTGCTTGATAGAACACTTCATTGACCGAGTTCATCGCTCAGGTGACACTAAGGCATGAGACAGGAAAATGTATTATAGAAAAGAAATTACCTCGCTCTAGCTGCTTCATCTGGAGCGTGATGTCTAAGCAGCAATATCACCAATAAGGCAACAGTAGTATAGAAAAGTCTTGATGTCCACTTTGGTCGCTCTCCCTCATCCTTCACAGGCCAAAACTGAACGAGTTCTCTAAATGTGGTCTCCTCTGCATTTATATTGGGGAAGAACCACACCCGTTTTCCAAGAAGAACCCATAGTACGCCAAAGATGGCAGCTCTTACTGCAATTCCATCGAACATGTAAACAAATATCATCATTCCCAAATTTAGAGAATCTAACAAAGGAATGCAAGTGGGTATGTGGGATAATCCCACCACATAAAATAGTATGGCAATAGAAGCAACATAAGCATGCACCAACAGCACTAGTAACAGCCGGCTGGTAAATGTTTGCCTGAAACCGCGTCACTTAACAATTCCTAGTGCCGAATTTCTTATGTTCTCTCACTAAGGAATATATGAAATGAAGATATTGTACATGAAGAAACAAAAATATGTTCAAACTTTATCATGTACAACACAAAAGAAGAAACCCAATCCAAAGGAGAAATGGAACCTAGGCTAGGCAACCCCTAGGGCAGGCTAGGTAGAAGCCCTTTATAACAGTGCCTGGCAGGTATAGAGTTATGGCGACCTGCCTACTGTTATTTTGAATAAATTTGCAGCTCTATGTCAATCATGCAAATAGATGTGCAGCAGTGCCAGCTGAGACATTTAGTTCTACTCCAGACGGTGCCACCAACAGGCATACTTAAAGTTCCGCAAGCAGCATGCAAAATCAAATGTTAGATACTCCCATAGCAACTTAACTATGCCTCTGTGAAACTGATATACAAGGCTTTTCCTTTACAAAAATACTAAATAGTGGCATATTATTCATGAATGCAACACAGAGAATGTGCATTTTTAATGCATAACTAGCAATACACGCAACTCAGACTGCTAGGGCTAACTGCCACTACAAAACCAGAAGATGGCAAATATGAGAGAGATTCAGGAAGGGAATCTTACACAAAAGCAGGGATACAATGAACAGTAAAGCTCCAGCGCAAGAGTACAGTACCACAATCTTGCATTGGTATGGGTAAACTGGAAATAAGCAGACTGCCAACGCAAAGACAGGCCAGATAAATGAAAGAATCGTCTGCCACAAGGTCCGTCTTTTGAGAAACATCCAAGCGTAAAAACCATCATTTTCAGTGAATACTTGTTCCTGTAAGTACAAATGAAGCTTTAGTTCAATAGGAACAAACCCACAAAAAGGATAATAACCTGAAAGCAACAATCTGTAGTAGCCCTTTATTACACCGCAACAAGAAGGTGAAATGCATTCGCTACACATAAATGATAAAAAGCCAGACAATGTAGGAAATCTGCTGGTTCAGACTTGTATTGTTTCACTTCATAGGCTGATAGTGTCATTATCTTACTTGCTACATGCATCAGGAACAGACAAGGTAATGAACCTCCTACTCATACAAAAAAATCGCTTGACATCAACAAAAAAGTGAAATGCATTTGCTACACACAAATTGTTAAAAAGTAAGGTGCAAGTTCACACGGCGATACAGCCATACAGGGACACAGGATATAGCAATTTATAGAAACAGCTACAATGCAATATGGAGAGTACATACATAAATAATAAAATAATGCTATGTGATGAAGACAATATAATAGTTTCTTCTCTCCCTCTCCCTCTCCCTCCCTCCCCCCCCCCCCCCCCTCCCTCCCTCCCTCTCATAATAAAATAATGCTATGTGATGAAGACAATATAATAGTTTCTTCTCTCCCTCTCCCTCTCCCTCTCCCTCTCCCTCCTAAGCAGCACATAAAGTTACCTGATGTATCTCCAAATGAGCAGGCCAGGATGATAACTTTTTCTTTCCTGGTCTCACAGTTTTCCAAACTCGGTCACACCTTATTACGAGGTTCTTGATAAGCAAAGTGTTGACAATATCTTCAGCTTCCATATCTTTATCCGGCCCTAAAATTTCCCCAACTTCTGGATGATTCTTGATGAAGGTAGTAAAATCTTTTCCACGAAAATACTCAACGCGAGTTTCTTGCATGACAGCCCATCTCGATTCCAGCTGCTTGTTATCCCGAACCTTCTCAGCAAACAATTGATACACATCTTTCTTTGGAACTGGCTCCTCCTATACAGCAAAATGTTATTTTATCACTATTAACCATTAGGGAAGAACATGTCTAAAATTTGTCAAAAATCTTGCAGTCTTATACAATATAATACGGATGACCATACTATCAAATCTAGGTGATCCAAAAAGTATCCTGTCTGCTCTCAGGTAATCAGGTGTAAGCAAATAATGGCAAGCAAACGAGGTATCCTCTGTGAGGATCCACTCATGTGGAGGTCCATAGGTAGAATATATCACACACCGCAGTGAAGAAGTGAAGTGGAGGCTACAAGAGTGAACACACCCTAGCAGCTGGAACACGGTACTTCAAGGGCACGGCACAACAAAGTCCCCCCAAAATCCCAATTTGTGAAAGACGAATAGAAATCTTTTAGCCACCAGTGCATCCACGGAAGCAACTAGACAGACCGAGCACTTCGCCGGATCTACTATAAAATTCTGTGAGAACGCTCAAAGCTGTCCAATTTGTAAGAGGACGCCCTTATACTCTTCTTACAATTATTTCGTTAGACCACGCCGAGCATTCCAACCAACATTACAGAATGAATCTAAGGTGCCCCTCAAAACACGAAAAAGTGCACATCAGAACAGCATCTTAACTCAATGTACGATGCAAGGAACAGACCTGGGAACAGGCACGGGAGGAGCGGGAGCCGGGGGCCTTCTTCCCCTTTTCCTTCTCCGCCGCCTTGGCGGCCGTCGCCTTGGCGCCCTTCCCTGCCATCTTCGCCGCCCCGACCCGCAACGCTGGAGAGACGGCGAAACCCTAGCCCGTGACGGAACCAGGCCAAGGGACTGGGTCGAAATCCGGATCTCACGTCCGATTCGAGAAATTTCGCCTTTCGCCGGTTTTTCTGCCCACCTCCCTTCTATTCCTGACGTGACGAGTTTTTTCTTTTTGACAAACACCTGACGTCAACGAGTAGAAGCGAGAAACTCTCGTGTTTGCCATCTCCGAGGATTTTGCGGCCGAAAAAAAATGAGAAAGCGAAGAAAATTAATACTCCTAGTCCCTCTAATCCCATTTAATGGAGGCGATTACCACTATCTATCTATATTTATATCTATACCAATATAAAAAGATCCAAAGGGACAGATCCAAACCATCACGACCGTCAAATCATATTATCTAGCGGTTGAAATCGCTCCAATGTTGAGCACCAAACACGTTAACGCTCTAATTACCCACTACTGCCATTTGTTATAAACACATTTTGACTCAACGTTATCCCATGAAATCTGTCATGTAATTAATATCATACCATTCCCGCGAAAAAGAAATTGATATCTTATCAAATACCACCGTGCAACAGATATATCTTACCTAATATAATGTGCAACTAATATCCTACCTAATATAAACGTGCATTGCACATACATTATTACTAGTATGCAAAAAAGAAAAGAAAAGAAAATTTCATTCATCGGCATTGACATCGACACTCACCTTCATTCCCCTCGACATCGACACCCACTCCCCTCCATTTTCTCCTCCATTCCGCTCGAGTGAACTTCTTCACGCTCCGGCGATTCTCCACCATCCCTTGGCGTTCCCGGCTCCACCGTCTCCCTGGCTTTTGGCTCCATCGTCCCCAACATTCCTCGGCTCCATTGTTCCCTGACTCTACCGTCCTCTGGCATCACCTAAAGCAAAAAAAAACATCATTTTTGTTCGAAGCGGCAAGGAATCGTCGGACCTGGTGGCTACCACGTTGGATCTGCGTGCAGCGGTGCTAGATCTGGTGTCGGTGGCAGCGAGTCAACACGGAGCCGTCGACAGGACCCGCGACTCCTGCACCTTCCCCATCGTGTGTCTTCTCTCTCTCTCTCTCTCTCTCTCTCTCTCTCTCTCGGATAATGCGGTACATACTCATCAACATATGTTCTTATTTGTAGTTTTAGTACTCCCCATTGAGTAGATGTTCTCCCCGCCATGTAGATGCAGTAGATGTAGTCCTTATCTGTAGATGCAGTAGACTTGTTCATTTCTTGCTCCATTAGATGCAGTAGATGTTCTTGTTCTTGGTTGTAGATGTTGTTGATGTTCTTGTCTATTTCTCACTCCATTAGATGCAGTAGACTTGTTCATTTCTTACTCCATTAGTTGCAGCAAGTAATGTTGCAAGAGTGCCTGGGTAATGCAGTAGTAGGGTCATGTTTGTTTCGTGACATGGGTGTTGCATGCTTGGCCTGGACCATCCCTGAAACTCGCCTGACAAGTGTTTGGATGGTGTCCTGGAAAAGTAAACGTTTGCCTGGCCTGGTTATCCTTGGATGTGTGATTAGCTTGGCCTAGATATAAAAAGAAAATGAAAGAAGCTGGCATTGTCATTAGCCTGTGCCAGGCATCCCATCTCTTGCGCCTAGCCAGCAGCCTGGGCCTAACCACGAGCCATGAGCAAAATGTCCTACGTGTGAGTATTTCTTAATCACTAAAATACAAAGTAATAGCCTAGGCAGGAACCAAACACACATACACCAGGCTAGCATTGTCAGGCGAAAACGTCCACCATTCTCAGCCTCTGCCCAGGCACTATTTTTCCCCCACGCATGGTGTTCAAGTTTCTAAACAACCAGACCCTAGATGCAGTACTCCTTTTGTTTGTAGGTGTATACGTAGTATTGTCTGTAGATGCAGTTACTTTGGTAATGCAGTACATGTTGTAACAAGTACTATTGTAGCAAAAGAGTAGATTATATCTAGGTGTACATTCTGCAAATGTATAAGTATACTTAGATGACCATTTGAAGTAGTACTCCTACTATTCGGTAGATGCAGTAAAATTTCTCTGATGTTTGTAGTAAATTCCTTTGTTGTTAGATGTACTTAGATGACCACGTGAAAAAAATTACTAATGCTTGGAGTAAAATTTACTGCAATTGTAAATGAAATCTGTAAATTGTGTATGCATTTGCAATTACTGACTTATTGTTTATTACTCCTTCAAATGGAGTGTAATATGTACATTTGCAGTACTCCTGTAAATGGAGTACATCTGTACTTTCATTTGGAGTAGATGACATCTGTAAATGGTCTATACATCTATGCATTTTGGAGTAAATGACCATTTATCTTTTGGTATGACCTATAAATGTATAGTGTAAGCATCTATAGATGACCATTTGGAGTAGATGTAGACTAGATGAAGTACATTATTTTGTTCATATGCATATATTCGGCCATATATATGAAGACTATATTATTATTTAGCGTAGCTGAAGTTGATGCAAAAGATGTAGACTAGATGGAGTATAAGGTAGAATATTCAATTTGTAATGGTAGATGCAATAAATACAATAGATGCACTACAAATTCCTCTAGTGATCTCCTTAGTGATGGGGTACATAGTTCATTTCAAAGTACTCCATCTATAATCTCCTTTAGTGATCAACTATAATCTCGAAGGTTTTCTGATAGAGTTCACCATCCCATTTTAGAGCTATAGGTAACCTTTCCTCACTCTGCACTCTTGCTTTGTCCATGTGTGGTATCTTGTAACCCATACCTCCTTGATCTTTCAACCTCCACCATGCAAGACTGCAGCATTGTAAACACTCTGGCCAGTTTCTGCATATCATCCTCATCATATGCCTTTTCGACAGATTCTGTCAGCTCCTTTAAATTTGTAGGTGCAATGGGAAGTGCCAAGGAATGTATGGAGTCGAAGAAGCTAATATCCATGACATTCACTGAACGAAATATGCCCTAGAGGCAATAATAAAGATGTTATTTATATTTCCTTATATCATGATAAATTTTTATTATTCATGCTAGAATTGTATTAACCGGAAACTTAGTACATGTGTGAATACATAGAAAAAACACAGTGGCCCTAGTATGCCTCTACTTGACTAGCTCGTTAATCAGAGATGGTTAAGTTTCCTAACCATAGACATCCATTGTCATTTGATGAACGGGATCACATCATTACAGAATGATGTGATGGACAAGACCCATCCGTTAGCTTAGCATAATGATCGTTAAGTTTTATTGATATTGCTTTCTTCATGACTTATACATATTCCTCTGAGGCTCTGACTATGAGATTATGCAACTCCCGAATACCGGAGGAACACCTTGTGTGCTATCAAACATCACAACGTAACTGGGTGATTATAAAGATGCTCTATAGGTGTCTCCGAAGGTGTTTGTTGGGTTGGCATAGATCAAGATTAGGATTTTTCACTCCGAGTATCGGAGAGGTATCTCTGGGCCCTCTCGGTAATGCACATCACTATAAGCCTTGCAAGCAATGTGACTAATGAGTTAGTTGTGGGATGATGTATTACGGAACGAGTAAAGAAACTTGCCGGTAATGAGATTGAACTAGGTATGATGATGCCGACGACTGAACCTCGGGCAAGTAACATACCGATGACAAAGGAAATAATGTATGTTGTTATGCGGTTTGACCGATAAAGATCTTCGTAGAATATGTAGGAGCCAATATGAGCATCCAGGTTCCGCTATTGGTTATTGACCGGAGATGTGTCTCGATCATGTCTACATAGTTCTCGAACCCATAGGGTCCGCACGCTTAACGTTCGATGACGATTTGTATTATGAGTTATGTGATTTGATGACCGAAGTTTGTTCGGAGTCCTAGATGAGATCACGGACATGACGAGGAGTCTCAAAATGGTCAAGACATAAAGATTCATATATTGGAAGGTTATATTCGGACATCGGAATGGTTCCGAGTGATTCGGATATTTTACCGGAGTGCCGAGGGGTTATCGGAACCCCCCGGGGGAAGTATTGGGCTTATTGGGCCATATTGGAGGAGAGGAGAAAGGCCACGTGAGGAGGGGCGCCCCCCTGCCCAAACTGAATTGGACTAGGGGAAGGGGGCGGCCCCCCTCTTTCCTTCTCCCTCTCTCTCCTTTCCCCTTTTCCTCTCCGGTGGAAGGAAGGAGAGGGTGCCGAATCCTACTTGGACTAGGAGTCCAAGTAGGACTCCCCCCATGGCGCGCCCCTTTTGGCCGGTGATGTCTACTACACAACCTTCTTCTTGTAGACGTTGTTGGGCCTCCAAGTGCAGAGGTTTGTAGGACAGTAGCAAATTTCCCTCAAGTGGATGACCTAAGGTTTATCAATCCGTGGGAGATGTAGGATGAATATGGTCTCTCTCAAGCAACCCTCCAACCAAATAACAAAGAGTCTCTTGTGTCCCCAACACACCCAATACAATAGTAAATTGTATAGGTGCACTAGTTCGGCGAAGAGATGGTGATACAAGTGCAATATGGATGGTAGATATAGGTTTTTGTTATCTGAAAATATAAAAACAGCAAGGTAACTAATGATAAACGTGAGCGAAAACGGTATTGCAATGGATTGAAACAAGGCCTAGGGTTCATACTTTCACTAGTGCAAGTTCTCTCAACAATAATAACATAATTTGATCATATAACTATCCCTCAACATGCAACAAAGAGTCACTCCAAAGTCACTAATAGCGGAGAACAAACGAAGAGATTATTGTAGGGTACGAAACCACCTCAAAGTTATTCTTTCTGATCGATCTATTCAAGAGTTCGTACTAGAATAACACCTTAAGACACAAATCAACCAAAACCCGAATGTCACCTAGATACTCCAATGTCACCTCAAGTATCCGTAGGTATGATTATACGATATGCATCACACAATCTCAGATTCATCTATTCAACCAACACAAAGAACTTCAAAGAGTGCCCCAAAGTATCTACCGGAGAGTCAAGACGAAAACGTGTGCCAACCCCTATGCATAAGTTCACAAGGTCACGAAACTCGCAAGTTGATCACCAAAACATACATCAAGTGGATCACGTGAATATCCCATTGTCACCATAGATAAGCACATGCAAGACATACATCAAGTGTTCTCAAATCCTTAAAGACTCAATCCGATAAGATAACTTCAAAGGGAAAACTCAATCCATTACAAGAGAGTAGAGGGGGAGAAGCATCATAAGATCCAACTACAATAGCAAAGCTCGTGATACATCAAGATCGTGCCAAATGAAGAACACGAGAGAGAGAGAAAGATCAAACACATAGCTACTGGTACATACCATCAGCCTCGAGGGTGAACTACTCCTTCCTCGTCATGGAGAGCACCGGGATGATGAAGATGGCCACCGGTGAGGGATCCCCCCTCCGGCAGGGTGCCGGAACAGGGCCCCGATTGGTTTTTGGTGGCTACAGAGGCTTGTGGCAGCGGAACTCCTGATCTAGGTTATTTTTTGGAGGTTTGGGTATTTATAGGAATTTTTGGCTTCGGTCTCACGCCAAGGGGGTCTCCGAGTCGTCCACGAGATAGGGGCGCGCGCCCTCCACCCTCGTGGACGGCTCGGGACTCTTCTGGCCCAACTCTTTTACTCTAGGGGCTTCTTTTGGTCCATAAAAAATCATCAAAAATTGGCACGTCAATTGGACTCCATTTGGTATTCCTTTTCT
Organism: Triticum aestivum; assembly: GCF_018294505.1. NCBI lineage: Eukaryota > Viridiplantae > Streptophyta > Magnoliopsida > Poales > Poaceae > Triticum > Triticum aestivum. Next base: position 345,010,199 of record NC_057809.1, on the reverse strand, counting down.
GTAAAACTCAAAAACAAGGAAAAAAACAAAAACTGGCACTGGGCTCTAGGTTAATAGGTTAGTCCCAAAAATCATATAAAATAGCATATAAATGCATATAAAACATCCTAGATGGATAATATAATAGCATGGAACAATAAGAAATTATAGATACGTTGGAGATGTATCAAGCATCCCCAAGCTTAATTCCTGCTCGTCCTCGAGTAGGTAAATGATAAAAACAGAATTTTTGATGTGAAATGCTACCTAACATATTTTTCAATGTAATTTTCTTTATTGTGGCATGTTTGTTCAGATCCTTATGTTAAACATGAAATTGTTGCGATTGCACCCACGCATGATAGTCCTATTATCTTTTTGAATTATCCTAACTACACTATATCGGAGAAGTTTGCACTTATTAAGGATTGTATTGACGGGTTGCCTTTTACCGTTGCACATGATGATTTTGATGAATATAATATGCATGTTCTTGCTGCTCCTACTTGCAATTATTATGAGAGAGGAACTATATCTCCACCTCTCTATGTTTCCAATATGATAAAATTGCAAGAAACTGTTTATACTATGCATTGGCCTTTACTTTGTGTGCATCAATTGTTCTTTTATGACATGCCGATGCATAGGAAGAGAGTTAGACCTTGTTGTTGTATGATATATGTTACTTTGTGCTCACTACTAAATTACAAATCATTGTTAATGAAAAGTGGCTTTGATATACCTTGGGATCCGGGTGGATTCATTACTTGAGCACTATCTGCCTAGCTTAATGGCTTTAAAGAAAGCGCTGCCAGGTAGACAACCCGGAAGTTTTAGAGAGTCAATTATTTCTGTTGTGTGCTTTTATAAAGTTTAAATATAAAAATAATGTGCCAAGGTTTGCCTTTAGGATGTTTACATTTGCTTGATGGTTTCTACGGTGCAGGACAGAAACTTTGGCTGTAGTGCGCGATTTTACATTTTTAGCTGGAACGTCAAATGGTTCTGATTCATTTTGCACTGTCTTCCTATACAAATTGTTTATTTTTCCTAATTTTGGTAGAATTTTTCAAGTATCAGGAGTATGGTGAATGTTCAGATTATTACAGACTGTTCTGTTTTAGACAGATTCTGTTTTTGATGCATAGTTTGCTTGTTTTGATGAAACTATCGATTCATATCAGTGGATTAAACCATGAAAAAGTTATACTACAGTAGACGCAATACAAAAACAAAATATGAATTGGTTTGCAACAGTACTTAGAGTAGTGATTTGCTTTATTATACTAACGGATCTTACCGAGTTTTCTGTTGAAGTTTTGTGTGGATGAAGTGTTCGATGATCGAGAAGGTCTTGATGTGAGAAGAAGGAAGAGAGGCAAGAGCTCAAGCTTGGGGATGCCCGAGTCACCCCAAGTAAATATTCAAGGATACTCAAGCGTCTAAGCTTGGGGATGCCCCGGAAGGCATCCCCTCTTTCTTCAACAAGTATCGGTATGTTTTCGGATTCGTTTCGTTCATGCGATATGTGCAATCTTGGAGCGTCTTTTGCATTTAGTTTTCATTTTTCATTTTATGAACCATGCTGGTATGAGATAATCCTTGGTTGATTTATAGAATGCTCTTTGCACTTCACTTATATCTTTTGAGTATGGCTTTATAGAATGCTTCATGTGCTTCGCTTATATCATTTGAAGTTTGGATTGCCTGTTTCTCTTTACATAGACAACCGCCATTTGTAGAATGCTCTTTTTCTGCACTTATATTTGTTAGAGCATGGTAATATCTTTTGTAGAAAGAATTAAACTCTCTTGCTTTACTTATATCTATTTAGAGAGATGACAGGAATTGGTCATTCACATGGTTAGTCATAAAATCCTACATAAAACTTGTAGATCACTGAATATGATATGTTTGATTCCTTGCAATAGTTTTGCGATATAAAGATGGTGATATTAGAGTCGTGCTAGTGGGTAGTTCTGTATTAGTAGAAATACTTGTGTTGAGGTTTGTGATTCCCGTAGCATGCACGTATGGTGAACCGTTATGTAACGAAGTTGGAGCATGAGGTGTTTATTGATTGTCTTCCTTATGAGTGGCGGTCGGGGACGAGCGATGGTCTTTTCCTACCAATCTATCCCCCTAGGAGCATGCGCGCAGTACTTTGTTTCGATGACTAATAGATTTTTGCAACAAGTATGTGAGTTCTTTATGACTAATGTTGAGTCCATGGATTATACGCACTCCCACCCTTCCACCATTGCTAGCCTCTCTAGTACCGCACAACTTTCACCGGTACCATAAACCCACCATATACCTTCCTCAAAACAGCCACCATACCTACCTATCATGGCATTTCCATAGCCATTCTGAGATATATTGCCATGCAACTTCCATCATCATCATATACATGACTTGAGCATTCATTGTCATATTGCTTTGCATGATCGTAAGATAGCTAGCATGATATTTTCATGGCTTGTCCATTTTTTGATGTCATTGCTACGCTAGATCATTGCACATCCCGGTACACCGTCGGAGGCACTCATATAGAGTCATATCTTTGTTCTAGATATCGAGTTGCAATATTGAGTTGTAAGTAAATAAAAGTGTGATGATAATCATTATTAGAGCATTGCCCGAGTGAGGAAAGGATGATGGAGACTATGATTCCCCCATAAGTCGGGATGAGACTCCGGACTTTAAAAATAAATAAAAGCGGCCAAAGAAGCCCAAGTAAAAAAAGAGGCCAAAGAAGCCCACCAAAAAATAATAAAAAAATAAAAATAAAAAAATGAGAGAAAAAGAGAGAAGGGGCAATGTTACTATTCTTTTACCACACTTGTCCTTCAAAGTAGCACCATGTTCTTCATATAGAGAGTCTCTTGAGTTATCACTTTCATATACTAGTGGGAATTTTCATTATAGAACTTGGCTTGTATATTCCGATGATGGGCTTCCTCAAATGCCTGAGGTTTTCATGAGCAAGCAAGTTGGATGCACACCCACTTAGTTTCAGTTGGAGCTTTCATACACTTATAGCTCTAGTGCATCCGTTGCATGGCAATCCCTACTCACTCACATTGATATCTATTGATGGGCATCTCCATAGCCCATTGATACGCCTAGTTGATGTGAGACTATCTCCTCCTTTTTGTCTTCTCCACAACCACCATTCTATTCCACCTATAGTGATATGTCCATGGCTCACGCTCATGTATTGCGTGAAAGTTGAAAAGGTTTGAGAACATCAAAAGTATGAAACAATTGCTTGGCTTGTCATCGGGGTTGTGCATGATGTGAATATTTTGTGTGGTGAAGATGGAGCATAGCCAGACTATATGATTTTGTAGGGATAGCTTTCTTTGGCCATGTTATTTTGAAAAGACATGATTGCTTTATTAGTAGGCTTGAAGTATTATTGTTTTTATGTCAAATGATAGACTATTGTGTTGAATCACTCGTGTCTTAATATTCATGCCATGATTAGATATGTGATCAAGATTATGCTAGGTAGCATTCCACATCAAAAATTATCTTTTTTATCATTTACCTACTCGAGGACGAGCAGGAATTAAGCTTGGGGATGCTAATACGTCTCCGTCATATCTATAATTTTTGATTGTTCCATGCCAATATTATTCAACTTTCATATACTTTTTGGCAACTTTTTATATTATTTTTGGGACTAACATATTGATCCAGTGCCCAGTGCCAGTTCCTGTCTGTTGCATGTTTTTGGTTTCGCAGAATATCCATATCAAACGGAGTCCAAACGGGATAAAAACGGACGGAGCTTATTTTTGGAAAATATGGAAAATCCGGAAGGAAAATCAACGCGAACCAGTGCCCGAGGTGGTCACGAGGCAGGGGGCGCCTCCTACCCTCGTGAGCCCACTGTAAGGCGGTTGACGCTCTTCTTTTGCCGCAAGAAAGCTAATATTCGGAAAAAATCACGGCGAAGGTTTCAGGCCAATCGGAGTTACAGATATCCATATATATACGAAACGGTGAAACAGAGCCAGTATAGAACGCAGAAATAGAGAGACAGAGAGACAGATCCAATCTCGGAGGGGCTCTCGCCCCTCCCATGCCATGGAGGCCAAGGACCAGAGGGGAAACCCTTCTCCCATCTAGGGAGGAGGTCAAGGAAGAAGAAGACGAAGGGGCCCCCTCTCCCCTTCTCTTCTGGTGGCGCCGGAACGCTGCCGTGGCCATCATCATCATCACCGCGATCTACTCCAACACCTCCGCCATCTTCACCAACATCTCCATCACCTTCCCCCCTCTATCTACAGCGGTCCACTCTCCCGCAACCCGCTGTACCCTCTACTTGAACATGGTGCTTTATGCTTCATATCATTATCCAATGATGTGTTGCCATCCTATGATGTCTGAGTAGATTTTCGTTGTCCTATCGGTGGTTGATGAATTGCTATGATTGATTTAATTTGCTTGTGGTTATGTTGCTGTCCTTTGGTGCCCATCATATGATTGCACGCGTGGATCACACCCTAGGGTTAGTTGTATGTTGATAAGACTATGTATTGGAGGGCAAGAGTGACAGAAGCTTCAACCTATAGCATAGAAATTGATGCATACGGGATTGAAGGGGGACCAATATATCTTAATGCTATGGTTGGGTTTTACCTTGATGAACATTAGTAGTTGCGGATGCTTGCTAATAGTTCCAATCATAAGTGCATAGAATTCCAAGTCAGGGATGACATGCTAGCAGTGGCCTCTCCCACATAATACTTGCTATCGGTCTAGTAAAGTAGTCAATTGCTTAGGGGCAATTTCGCAACTCCTACCACCACTTTTCCACACTCGCTATATTTACTTTATTGTTTCTTTATCTAAACAGCCCCTACTTTTTATTTACGTACTCTTTATTATCTTGCAAACCTATCCAACAACACCTACAAAGTACTTCTAGTTTCATACTTGTTCTAGGTAAAGCGAACGTCAAGCGTCCGTAGAGTTGTATTGGTGGTCGATAGAACTTGAGGGAATATTTGTTCTGCCTTTAGCTCCTCGTTGGGTTCGACACTCTTACTTATCGAAAACTGTTGCGATCCCCTATACTTGTGGGTTATCAGTGAAGCACATAGAGTATTCTAATAAATTCCGACTCATGTGTGTCTCTCCCAAAAGGTGTGTACAGCAAGGATGATTTTGGTAAACTAAAAAGCAAAGACTCAAATCATACAAGATGCTCAAAGCAAAACACATATCATGTGGTAAATAAAAATATAGCCTCAAGTAAAGTTACCGATAGACGAAGACAAAAGAGGGGATGCCTTCCAGGGCATCCCAAGCTTAGGCTTTTGGTTGTCCTTGAATTTTACCTTGGGGTGCCTTGGGCATCCCCGATCTTAGTCTCTTGCCACTCCTTGTTCCATAGTCCATCGAATCTTTACCTAAAACTTGAAAACTTCACAACACAAAAGTCAACAGAAAACTCGTAAGCTCCGTTAGTATAAGAAAATAAATCACCACTTAGGTACGGTTGTGAACTCATTCTAAATTAATATTGGTGTAATATCTATTGTATTCCAACTTCTCTATGGTTCATACCCTTCGATACTACTCATAGATTCATCAAAATAAGCAAACAACACAATGAAAGCAGAATTTCTCAAAAATAGAACAGTCTGTAGTAATCTGGAGATTTCGTATACTTCTGTAACTCCAAAAATTCTGAAAAATTAGGACGACCAAGAAAATTTGTATGTTGATCTAGTGCAATTGGAATTGGTATTTTATCGCTCCCTGGTAAAAAATGATAATTATTTTCGTGAGCGCATACTTTCTATTTTTATCAGCAAGATCAAACAACAATCACCCAAGAAGATCCTAAAGGCCTTATTTGACACAAACACAAATTAAAACATAAAAAACACAATCATAACAGAATCTAAATGAATTATTTATTACTAAACAGGAACAAAAAGCAAAGAACAAATATAAAATTGGGTTGCCTCCCAACAAGCGCTATCGTTTAACGCCCTAGCTAGGCATGATGATTTCAATGATGCTCACATAAAAGAAAAGAATTGAAACATAAAGAGAGCATCATGAAGAATATGACTAGCACATTTAAATCTAACCCACTTCCTATGCATATGGATTTTGTGAGCAAACAATTTATGGGAACAAGAACCAACTAGCATAGGAAAGCAAAACAAGCATAACTTCAAGATTTTAAGCACATAGAGAGGATACTTGATATTATTGCAATTCCTACAAGCATATATTCCTCCCTCATAATAATTTTCAGTAGCATCATGAATGGATTCAACAATATAACCATCACATAAAGCATTCTTTTCATGATACATAAGCATATAAATTTTACTACTCACCACATAAGCAAATTTATTCTCATGAATAGTAGTGGGAGCAAACTCAACGAAATAACTATCATGTGAGGTATAATCCAATTGAAAATTAAAATCATGATGACAAGTTTCATGGTTATCATTATTCTTTATAGCATGCAAGTCATCACAATAATCATCATATATAGCAACTTTGTTCTCATAATCAATTGGAACATCTTCCGAAATAGTGGATTCATCACTAAATAAAGTCATGACCTCTCCAAATCCACTTTCATAATTATCACAATAAGATTCAACACCCTCCAAAATAGTGGGATCATTACTTCCTAAAGTTGACACTCTTCCAAACCCACTTTCATCAATATAATCAACATAAATAGGAGGCATGCTATCATCATAATTAATTTCCTCATCAAAACTTGGGGGGCAAAAAATTTCATCTTCATAAAACATAACATCCCCAAGCTTGTGGCTTTGCATATCATTAGCATCACGGATGTTCAAAGAATCCGTACTAACAACATTGCAATCATGCCCATCATCCAAAGATTTAGTGCCAAGCATTTTAATACATTCTTCTTCTAACACTTTGGCACAATTATCGGAATCCTTATTTTCACGAAAGACATTAAAAAGATGAAGCATATGCGGCAACCTTAATTCCTTTTTTTGTAATTTTCTTTTATAGACTAAACTAGTGATAAAACAAGAAACTAAAAGATTCGATGGCAAGATCTAAAGATATACCTTCAATTGCTAACCTCCCCGGCAACGGCGCCAGAAAAGAGCTTGATGTCTACTACACAACCTTCTTCTTGTAGATGTTGTTGGGCCTCCAAGTGCAGAGGTTTGTAGGACAGTAGCAAATTTCCCTCAAGTGGATGACCTAAGGTTTATCAATTCGTGGGAGGCATAGGATGAAGATGGTCTCTCTCAAGCAATCCTGCAACCAAATAACAAAGAGTCTCTTGTGTCCCCAACACACCCAATACAATGGTAAATTGTATAGGTGCACTAGTGCGGCAAAGAGATGGTGATACAAGTGCAATACGGATGGTAGATATAGGTTTTTGTAATCTGAAATTATAAAAACAGCAAGGCAACTAATGATAAAAGTGAGCGAAAATGGTATTGCAATGTGTTGAAACAAGGCCTAGGGTTCATACTTTCACTAGTGCAAGTTCTCTCAACAATAATAACATAATTCGATCATATAACTATCCCTCAACATGCAACAAAGAGTCACTCCAAAGTCACTAATAGCGGAGAACAAACGAAGAGATTATTGTAGGGTACGAAACCACCTCAAAGTTATTCTTTCTGATCGATCTATTCAAGAGTTCGTACTAGAATAACACCTTAAGACACAAATCAACCAAAACCCGAATGTCACCTAAATACTCCAGTGTCACCTCAAGTATCCGTGGGTATGATTATACGATATGCATCACACAATCTCAGATTCATCTATTCAACCAACACAAAGAACTTCAAAGAGTGCCCCAAAGTATCTACCGGAGAGTCAAGACGAAAATGTGTGCCAACCCCTATGCATAAGTTCACAAGGTCACGGAACTCGCAAGTTGATCACCAAAACATACATCAAGTGGATCACATGAATATCCCATTGTCACCACACATAAGCACATGCAAGACATACATCAAGTATTCTCAAATCCTTAAAGACTCAATCCGATAAGAGAACTTCAAAGGGAAAACTCAATCCATTACAAGAGAGTAGAGGGGAGAAGCATCATTGAAAGGGAAAACTCAATCCATTGAGTATGCATTTGCAGTTACTGACTTATTGTGTATTACTCCTTCAAATGGAGTGTAATATGTACATTTGCAGTACTCCTGTAAATGGGGTACATATGTACTTGCATTTGGAGTAGATGACATCTATAAATGGTCTATACATCTATGCATTTTGGAGTAAATGACCATTTATCTTTTGGTATGACCTATAAATGTATAGTGTAAGCATCTGTAGATGACCATTTGGAGTAGATGTAGAATAGATGGAGTACATTATTTTGTTCATCTGCATATATTCGGCCATATATATATGAAGATTATATTATTATTTAGCATATCTGAAGTTGATGCAAAAGATGTAGACTAGATGGAGTATAAGGTAGACTATTCAATTTGTAACAGTAGATGCAATAAATACAATAGATGCATTACAAATTCATCTAGTGATCTCCTTAGTGATGGGGTACAAAGTTCACTTCAAAGTACTCCATCTATAATCTCCTTTGGTGATCAACTATAATCTCGAAGGTTTTCTGATAGAGTTCACCATCCCATTTTAGAGCTATAGGTAACCTTTCCTCACTCTGCATTCTTGCTTTGTCCATGTGTGGTATCTTGTAACCCATACCTCCTTGATCTTTCATAACCTCCACCATGCAAGACTGCAGCATTGTAAACACTCTGGCTAGTTTCTGCATATCATCCTCATCATATGCCTTTTCCACAGATTCTGTCAGCTCCTAGGTGCAATGGGAAGTGCCAAGGAATGTATGGAGTCGAAGAGCTAATATCCATGACATTCACTGAAGGAAATATGCCCTAGAGGCAATAATAAAGATGTTATTTATATTTCCTTATATCATGATAAATGTTTATTATTCATGCTAGAATTTTATTAACCGGAAACTTAGTACATGTGTGAATACATAGACAAAACACAGTGTCCCTAGTATGCCTCTACTTGACTAGCTCGTTAATCAAAGATGGTTAAGTTTCCTAACCATAGACATCTGTTGTCATTTGATGAACGGGATCACATCATTACAGAATGATGTGATGGATAAGACCCATCCGTTAGCTTAGCATAATGATCGTTAAGTTTTATTGCTATTGCTTTCTTCATGACTTATACATATTCCTCTGACTATGATTTTATGCAACTCCCGAATACCGGAGGAACACCTTGTGTGCTATCAAATGTCACAACGTAACTGGGTGATTATAAAGATGCTCTAAAGGTGTCTCCGAATGTGTTTGTTGGGTTGGCATAGATCAAGATTAGGATTTGTCACTCCGAGTATCGGAGAGGTATCTCTGGGCCCTCTTGGTAATGCACATCACTATAAGCCTTGCAAGCAATGTGACTAATGAGTTAGTTGCGGGATGATGTATTACGGAACGAGTAAAGAGACTTGCCGGTAACGAGATTGAACTAGGTATGATGATACCGACGATTGAATCTCGGGAAAGTAACATACCGATGACAAAGGGAATAATGTATATTGTTATGCAGTTTGACTGATAAAGATCTCTGTAGAATATGTAGGAGCCAATATGAGCATCTAGGTTCCGCTATTGGTTATTAACCGGATATGTGTCTCAATCATGTCTACATAGTTCTCGAACCCATAGGGTCCGCACGCTTAACGTTCAATGACGATTTGTATTATGAGTTATGTGATTTGATGACCGAAGTTTGTTCGGAGTCCCGGATGAGATCACGAACATGACGAGGAGTCTCAAAATGGTCGAGACATAAAGATTCATATATTGGAAGATTATATTTGGACATCGGAATGGTTCCGATTGATTCGGATATTTTACCGGAGTACTGAGGGGTTATCGGAACCCCCCGGGGGAAGTATTGGGCCTATTGGGCTATATTGGAGGAGAGGAGAAATGCCACATGAGGAGGGGCACGCCCCCCTTGCCCAAACTGAATTAGACTAGGGGAAGGGGGCACCCCCCTCTTTCCTTCTCCCTCTCTCTCCTTTCCCCTTTTCCTCTCTGGTGGAAGGAAGGAGGGGGTGCCGAATCCTACTTGGACTAGGAGTCCAAGTAGGACTCCCCCATGGTGCGTCCCCTTTGGCCGGTGATGTCGACTACACAACCTTCTTGTAGACGTTGCTGGGCCTCCAAGTGTAGAGGTTTGTAGGACAGTAGCAAATTTCCCTCAAGTGGATGACCTAAGGTTTATCAATCCATGGGAGGCGTAGGATGAAGATGGTCTCTCTCGAGCAACCCTGCAACCAAATAACAAAGAGTCTCTTGTGTCCCCAACACACCCAATACAATGGTAAATTGTATAGGTGCACTAGTTCGACGAAGAGATGGTGATACAAGTGCAATATGGATGGTAGATATATATAGGTTTTTGTAATCTGAAAATATAAAAAGCAAGGTAACTAATGATAAAAGTGAGCGAAAACAGTATTGCAATGCGTTGATACAAGGCCTAGGGTTCATACTTTCACTAGTGCAAGTTCTCCCATCACCTTTCCCGGCTTTCTCGGCAGCAGCGGCTTCCCGGCAGTCTGTGCACACGACAGCTTCCCTGCCGGGGGCCTCAACTTTGGCCTTCTTGCCGGTACTAGGCGTACCCGATCCTTCAACAGTCATCACTGCCTTATATCTCCGCTTCTTACTGTGTTTCTAGCTCTTCTTCTGACTAGTTGATTCATCCTCATCCTCTGAATCAACATTGGTGCAATCTTCCTCTCTGGGCAAGTTCCTTCCTTCCTCCATCCGAGCACACTTATCTACCAGGGTGTAAATCTCCTTCACAGTCTTGGGCAACCGTACGTTCATCTTGGAACGAATACGTCGGTTGCGCACATTGGACTGGAAGGCAACTATTACGGCTGCCAGATGGATATTTGGGATATTTCTATGAACTTTTATGAATCTCTGTAAATACTTACAGAGGGTTTCTCCTTCCTTCTGTTGGAGAAGCTACAAATCGCTGGGCCTGCCGGCTTCTTGATGGCCGCCCGTGAAGGCGCCAATGAACTTGTGGCACAGGTCAGCCCATGACGAAATGGAGTTCTCCGGTAGGTGCATCAGCAAAGACCTCACATTGGACTTGAGGGACAAAGGGAAGTAGTTGGCAAACACCTTCTCATGTCTTCCCCTGGCAGCCTGAACATCGATGGTGTAGATGCTCAGGAACTCTGCCGAGTTCAACCTCCCGTCGTACTTCTCAGGTATTCTGGCTTGAACGTGCGAACGAACGGCCAACAGGCTTGACGCAGCTCATGAGTAAAGGCAGGGCAGCTAACCTTGAAAGGTAGGCACCCACCAATACCGAGCGCGGGCTCGTCGACGTCAGGGCCGCAATACCCGCCGGTCTGGCGGAGGTCTTCACGGTGTTGCTCAATGATGATGCGCGTGTCTCCTCTCCGTCTATCCTCCGGGGCTCATCATTGGCCTGGACATGCTCGAGGGTCAGAAGAGGCCATCGAGACATCGTCATGATCTTGATTCTGTTGCGCTCGCGCTGGCTGCTGTGGCGGGGACTGCACCGTGGGGATGGCCCCTTCCATGCGGTCAACAACATGAGCTGTTGCGGTCGCTTGGGGAGGTCGTGGCAGGCCAGCTCGCTGTGAGCCCGCAGCTTCGGCGAAACCGAGCAGGCTTTGGGTGGTGGCACGCCATTCGTCCATCTTCTTGGCCGCTCACGGAAACTTCAGTAGTAGTTGAGCCCACGCCATGGCCTCCGAAACCGTACTTGGCATGGATAATAATGAAGTTGATCGTGCCGTCGCTCGGCTCCTGACGGTGCCAGCGGCGGCAGCACTGCGGCCCTGCTGCTGCTGTGGGGCGACCACTTGGTCGTGGTGCGGCAAAGGCACTCGATGGCCAGCGGTTCTGTCGGGCTCAGTGGTTTGGCCGACCCGTCCCAGAGGGGGTGCACGCACGGTGGCCGCACCCATGGTGGGAGCGGCCGGAGGGCGGCGATTCACCTCGGTTTGGGTGCCGTTGATGCGGTTGTGCCCATTGGTGGGGAAAGGGGCGTAGATGGAGTAACCCTTCACATGTACCTTGGGGAGCGTGGCCGTCGGGGTGTTGTTGATGTTTCTCTCATCCGGCACCTCCTACTCCTGCATCAGCCATAGGGGAAGTGGCGACGATGCCGCCTGCTCCGACCACTCCCCCAGCAGCATCCGCATCCTCGTGTGCATCCGCAACCCCTGCAGCACTAGAGGCCGTGGGCGGCGGAGCCTTCAAGGTGGATGGGTGAGCCGAAGGACCGGGTTTCTTCTTGGGCGCCATGGTCTATGGCATCGTCAAAGATGAAGATGGTCATGAAGTCGACGCGCTGCACACGCCTTCAGGTTTGCACAAGCGAGCCCCCTACCTGGCGTGCCAAAGATGTTGCAGGAAACCACGGCCACCTATGGGACCAGGAGGCCCCTTGATGGTTCGGCAGGGGGCAACGCGTTGCGCAAAGAGCAGACGAGCGTGGGGCAGCACAACAGAGATCACAAAGACAATTTTACCCAGGTTCGGGCCGCCGCGAGGCATAAAACCCTACTCCTGCTTTGGTGGGTTGATGGTGGCGGAGCATAGTACACTTGCCCGGCAGGGCTGCCTCGAGGCAGTAGTGGCTACGTGCGTATGGGGGTGTGAGTTATCCAATCTTCTAACCCTTTCTAAGGTTGCCATGGGCCTCCTTTTATAGATCAAGGGGTTACCATAGTGGCAAAGTAGTCATTATGCACTGACAAGATAGCAAACAGTGCTATCATACCTAACTCTGCGGTCTGACAAGGCACATTAAATGCACCGCTCAGTGTCACATCATTGGTTCCCGGCAAGGCTTGTCAGGCTATCTTGCCAGCTCCGCACCTGCTCGCTTGACACATCGCAGGATGGGTGTTTTCCGAGGGTTTCTCCTATAGAAAATGGCTGCCATGTGGTGAATGGCTGCCACTTAATCACTTTGCGGCTTGACACAACACTAATAAATGACGTGGGTCGCGCTAGAGTGGTTGGTGAGGTGATTTTGCTTCCGTGAGCCCCTCGGTATGCCCTATCAGGGCGCCTTGCTTTTCTATTTCTGGAGGTGGCCTCACCCCTTGCCGGGCTCGCCTGCCCGGCAAGGGAGGCTTTTCCCTTGACGATTTCCTGCTTCTCTGGTTTGATCTTGGTCCCTCTGATCTACATGCTGGTCCTTCTAATCCCTGGGTTCTTGCACTTTGGTCTAGGCTGGTGCTCCAATCTTCTTCACGTGCCTGTGCACAGTCTGGGCAATAGACCCAGCGTTCGTTGCACTGACAGCGGGGTGCCCGGCGGTGCTGCCTCAAGCTCTACGGCCACCGACGGGGCGCCTTCCCCTCTCGCATAGGAAGGCGCGCCCAGCGCCCCTCTCAGGCCGGGCTCGGGGGCTCTCCTCTAGAGGGCCTCTGACCTAGCCAGCGTCACGACGGAGGTGTTCGGGCACCATGTGGAGGCGTGCTTCAATGCGCGCTTCCGTGAGGAAAGCGCAGGGCGCGAGGCACCAGGTGTCGGTGTCAAAATCGGTGGATCTCGGGTAGGGGGTCCCGAACTGTGCGTCTAAGGTCGATGGTAACAGGAGATGGGGGACACAATGTGTAACACTCCGGATGTAACTTTCCCAATTTGTACTCCAACTCTTGCCGTTTCCGGCGTTAAGTTATATTTATTTTCTCGGGTTCGGGTCTTTGTCTCCGTGTGTTGTTATCGTTGTCATGCATCTCATATCATGTCATCATGTGCATTGCATTTGCATACGTGTTCGTCTCATGCATTCGAGCATTTTCCCCGTTGTCCGTTTTGCATTCCGGCGCTTCGTTCTCCTCCGGTGGTCATTTATAGCTTTCTTTCATGTGTGGGGATTAAACATTTCCGGATTGGACCGAGACTTGCCAAGCGGCCTTGGTTTACTCCTAGTAGACCACCTGTCAAGTTTCGTATAATTTGGACTTCATTTGATACTCCAACGATTAACCGAGGGACCGAAAAGGCCTCGTGTGTGTTGCAGCCCAACACCCCTTCAATTTGGCCCAAAACCCACCAAACTTTGCTCCATCATCTAGAGCGTTCGATCACGATCGCGTGGCCCAAAACCGCACCTCATTTGGACTCTCCTAGCTCCCTCTATGCCTATTTAAACACCCCCCCCCCGAAATTCGGATCTCCTTCCTCCCCGAAACCCTAGATTTCTCCTCCGCCGCCGCCGGACGCGTCCGCTCCGCCGCCCGCAGCCACTCCGGAGCTGCCACGTGGCACCGCCACCTCGCCGCCGCTGCCGGCCGGGGAGCCCGGAGCCGCCCCCCGCGGCCCGATCCGCCCGCGCCGCCTCCGATCCGCCCGCGCCGCCACCTCCCTCGCCACCGATGCCCCACCGCCGCGCCGCCGCCGTCGGCCATCGCCGCCCCGGGCCCGCGCCCCTTGCCGGCGCCCGCTCGCCCCCGCCGCCCGAGGCCCCGCCGGCCGCCGCCGCCACCTCCGCCGCCAGATCCGGCCGGGAGTGGCCGGATCCACCTCTCCCGCGCCTCCCCGCCACTTCTTCGAGCTCGCCGGAGCCGCCGCCGCCTTGCCGGAGTTCTCGGTTCACGTGCGTGAACAGTAACCCTAGATCTCGGAGGTTGAATTTTCTCTAAGTCCCTGATATTTTCAGTCCAAGTGCTCATGTTCGTGGTTCCGTAACTTTGCATCCACACCTCCGATTCATGCATATAGCATATCATAATGTTCATCTCAGAGAGTACATCATTTCATTCCATTGCATCATTTTCATTTGAGTTCATCTTGATGCCCGAAATGCTGTTAGAAGAGGGCTACTTGAGTTAATTGTCAGATCTGCTACTCCGTTTAGCATTTTTGTCATTTTTGCCATGATTAATGTGTGCATGATATGCCCTGATGCTCTACATGTGTTTTGTTAAGGGTTTTGTCATCTTTCCAAAGGTGCAATCCATGTATTTTTGTGATGTGTGTGTTGACTTGTGCAAGCTTGCAAAGTGGTGCACTTGCTAATTCTGTTTTCAGGGACTTAGTATTTTCACTAAGTCCTGGAGCTGTTTATCTCATGATGCCATATGTTCTTGTTGTTTCCTAGTGATCCGTGGCTCTTTTGAGGATGATCAGTAAGGATGTTTTGTTAATCTTGTAGTGCTCTATCCATCCATGTCTTTGTTTGCAATTATGGAGCACCCTAGCTTGAGTCAATCGAGCTCTACTTTTGCTACTTTGTGAATCTAGGCAGATTGTCAACTTGTTTGCAATTTTGCCGATGATGTTGTAGTTGATTCGTGCATGCTATGATATTGTTCTTGCCATGTCTAGCTTGAATTTTGTGCCTTCTTGATAAATGTATGCTTGTCTTTCCATGACTTGCACCGTAGTGAGTGCATCGAGCTCGTAAACGTGCCTACTTGAGTTATATTTCAGCATGTGTCAGTTTTCACAAAGTCTGAAAACTGATTATGTTTTTGCTATGTTCACATGCTTGCAATTGTATTTTCTGATCCCTTTTGGCTCAAGGTCACTAAGGGACTTTTGTTAAGCTCTTTGAGTAGCTCCATGCCATGCTTTACTTTGCCTTGTTCAGGTCCTGTAGCATATAGTTTTGTGGCTCCGAAGAGGGCTACCTGATCTGAATCTCCAGACAAGTGTTAATTTCACTAAGTCTGAGATCTGTTTGTCACATGCATTTTTGCCATGCTTGTTTGAACCTGTTAATGGGTGAATTGGCCGTAGCTCAGTGCTAGACTTTTGTTAAGCATCTTGAATACATCCCTGCCATGCATTTTGTTGTCATGTTTGGTTGCTGTAGTATGTTCATCTCATTGCATTTAGTTGGCTACTTGCTGTAAATCGCAGACCGGTGTCATTTTTGAATCGCGTGCCATTTCCAAACTGTAACTCCGATTCCGGCGTTCTTTATATCATTTTCAAGCGATTTCATCTCATCTTTCCAGTGGAACACTTGGTTTTCCAAGTTGAGGCCAGGTTCATGCATTTCCTGTCATATCTTGCATTTTGCATCCCGCATCGCATCCCGCATAGCATATCATCATCACATCGTCTTGTTTGGGTTCTTGCACATGGTTGATGGTATCCTTGTTGCTTGTTTGTCTTGTTTGGGTAGAGCCGGGAGACGAGTTCGCTAACGAGGAGCCCCTTGAGTTTGCTTTCGAGGATCCAGTCAACTCTGACAACTGTGCAGGCAAGATGATCCTACCCTCGAAATCACTACTATCTTTGCTATGCTAGTTTGCTCGCTCTTTTGCTATGCCATTGCTACGATGCCTACCACTTGCTTTCAAGCCTCCCAAATTGCCATGTCAAACCTCTAACCCACCATTGTCCTAACAAACCGTTGATTGGCTATGTTACCGCTTTGCTCAGCCCCTCTTATAGCGTTGCTAGTTGTAGGTGAAGATTGAAGGCCGTTCCTTGTTGGAACATTTATTTACTTATTAGGATACCATTATATTATCTTGCTATCTTAATGCATCTATATACTTGGTAAAGGGTGGAAGGCTCGGCCTCTCGCCTAGTGTTTTGTTCCACTCTTGCCGTCCTAGTTTCCGTCATATCGGTGTTAAGTTCCCGGATTTTGCGTTCCTTACGCGGTTGGGTTATAATGGGAACCCCTCGATAGTTCGCCTTGATTAAAGCTTTTCCAGCAATGCCCAACCTTGGTTTTACCATTCGCCACCTAGCCTTTTTTCCCTTGGGTTACCGGAGCCCAAGGGTCATCTTATTTTAACCCCCCCGGGCCAGTGCTCCCTCTGAGTGTTGGTCCGAACTGAGCTGCCTGCGGGGCCACCTCGGGGAAACTTGAGGGTTGGTTTTACTCGTAGCTAGTCTCATCTGAGTGTGCCCTGAGAAAGAGATATGTGCAGCTCCTATCGGGATTTGTCGGCACATTCGGGCGGTGTTGTTGGTCTTGTTTTAACCTGTCGAAGTGTCTTGAGTAACCGAGATACCGAGTTTGATCGGAACATCTTGGGAGGAGGTCTATTCCTTCGTTGACCGTGAGAGTTTGTCATGGGCTAAGTTGGGACTCCCCTGCAGGGATTGAACTTTCGAAAGCCGTGCCCGCGGTTATGGGCAGATGGGAATTTGTTAATGTCCGGTTGTAGATAACTTGAACCTTAATTTAATTAAAATGAATCAACCGAGTGTGTTACCGTGATGGCCTCTTCTCGGCGGAGTCCGGGAAGTGGACATGGTGTTGGAGTAATGTTTGCGCAGGTTGCTCTCTAGTTTCTCGCTCGCGCTTTGCCTCCTCTTCTCGCTCTCTTTTGCGAATAAGTTAGCCACCATACTTGCTAGTCGCTTGCTGCAGCTCCACTTATATTTACCTTGCCATTCCTATAAGCTTAAATAGTTTCGATCGTGAGGGTGCGAGATTGCTGAGTCCCTGTGGCTCACAGATTACTATTACACCAGATGCAGGGCCTGATGATTCCGCTCCAGGAGACGCGTATGAGCTCAAGTGGGAGTCCGACGAAGACTCTCAACATTACTATGTTTCCTTTCCCGATGATCAGTAGTGGTGCCCAGTTGGGGGTGAACGGGACCGTTGTCGCATGTTGGGTTCTCTTTTATTTTGGCGCCGTAGTCGGGCCATGAGTGTTTGGTTGATGTAATGTTATTTATGTACTTGATTGACGTGGCGAGTGTAAGCCAACTATGTTATCTCCCCTTTTATTATCATATTACATGGGATGTTGTGAAGATTGCCTAACTTGCGACATATGCCTTCAATGCGATTATGTCTCTAAGTCGTGCCTCGACACGTGGGAGCTATAGTCGCATCGAGGGTGTTACACAATGTTTACCCAGGTTCAGGCCCTCTCTATGGAGGTAATACCCTACTTCCTGCTTGATTGATCTTGATGAATATGAGTATTACAAGAGTTGATCTAGCACGAGATCGTAATGGCTAAAGCCTAAAAGTCTAACCTGTCTGACTATGATTATATATATATCTCGATCCGGACTAAGCCCTCTGGTTTATATAGACACCGGAGGGGACTAGGGTTGTACAAGGTCGGTTATAGAGAAAGGAATCTTCATATTTGGTCGCCAAGCTTGCCTTCCACGCCAAGGAGAGTCCCATCCAGACACGGGAGAGGGCCTTCAATCCTATATCTTCACAGCCCATTAGTCCGGCCCATGTCCAACAGGTCGGACGCCTGAGGACCCCTTAGTCCAGGACCCCCTCAGTAGCCCCTGAACCACGGGAGCTGCACATCGGTTATCTTTCTTCAGGAACTTCGCATGAGAAGACTGGTGTCGGTGTCAAAACCGGCGGATCTCGGGCAGGGGGTCCCAAACTATGCGTCTAAGGTTGATGGTAACAGGAGACAGGGGACATGATGTTTACCCAGGTTCGGGGCCTCTCTATGGAGGTAATACCCTACTTCCTGCTTGATTAATCTTGATGAATATGAGTGTTACAAGAGTTGATCTACCATGAGATCGTAATAGCTAAACCCTAGAAGTCTAGCCTGTATGACTACGGTATTGAGTATCCCCTATCCGGACTAAGTCCTCCGGTTTATATAAACACCGGGGGGATCTAGGGTTACATAGAGTCGGTTACATAATATGGAATCTTCATAGTTGTTCGCCAAGCTTGCCTTCCACGCCAAGGAGAGTCCCATCTGGACACGGGCACCGTCTTTGGTCTTCATATCTTCACAACCCATCAGTCCGGCCCATAGATAACAGGCTGGACGCCCGAGGACCCCTTAGTCCAGGACTCCCTCAGTAGCCCCCGAACCAGTCTTCAATAGAGAGGTGTTCGGCACATGGATTATCTTCAGTATTGCAAGGCGGGTTCCTCCCTTAAGTAGTGTATTCGTCCGTAGATTTGATGTCTCCTCTCGGCTTCTGCGCGCTTAATGTCCTCGTTTTCCAGGTGTCGAGTGAATGCGGACAGTCAGTGTATTTTTTTGCAAATAACACCCTAGCCCTGTAAGGAAGAGTATCTATTTAAAGAGATGGGATCTCGGATCCTTTCAACACCAAGCGGAGAAAATCCTCAGAGACCTCCAGGCAAGACCATTCCAACATGGCCAACAACCCCAGATCCTCTTCCCGTTCCAACCTAGAGAGAGGCGAGTGGGAGAGGTGCTCTGTGTCTCATAGCCGATTGGCAAAGCTGCAAACGCAGGGATTTCTCCCTCCAGCAGATCTGGTCCCTGTTCGAGCAGGGTTGGCCTCCTTCAATGGCAAAACCCAGGCAGAGCATTCTACCAATCCGTCTGTGGGAGAATGGGTATGCTTCGTCACCTATCTGCTGAGGGGGGTGGGGGTTTCCAATTCACCCATTCCTCCGAGGGCTGCTGGAGTACTATGGCCTCCAGCAACACAATTTTACCCCGGCTCCATCCTCCACATTGCGGGTTATGTCGCCCTATGCAAACTATTCCTGGGTTGCGAGGCCCATTTTGATTTATGGAGAAGACTATTCTGCCTCGTCCCTCGCAATCAAGGTGGATCAATCTTTGAAGTGGGAGGAGCCGAAGTGTGGCGCATTGCCGGGACCGGATATCTGCCCGGCACACCGAAGAAAGCTCCCAAAGAGTGGTCTTATGAATGGTTCTATATTGACGACGTCGCTCTACCCGACCCCGTCCGCATAGGCCTCCCCGAGTTTTCAAATGCTCCGCTGAAGAAGCGCCATAGCTGGCGTCCTCGGAGCCTCGAGGAAGAGGATAGCGTGGAAATTAGCTTGCTACTGGGCAAGATTAAAACGCTTGACCAGTCCGGATTGTCAATAGTCGAAGTGATGGCAATTTCCATAACGCGGGGGGTCCAACCACTCCAATACCGAGGACTGCCCATGTGGCATTATAACGGAGAAGACGATGCCTCACGTTATGGCCGAAAAGGCCCGAAGACCCCCGCTGCTCTAGCCAAGATCTTGGCCGAGCTGTATAAAGGGGAGAAGGAGGAGTTCAGCCGTCTCCAACATCGAGACGGACTTTCCATGTACAATCCTCCCAGATGGGTAAGGTTCAGCTTCACTTAATTTATCTTGTCCTTGGATCATTCGTTGACAGGCAACATCTTATCTGCTTATAATAGGAATGGTGAAAGGCTATCAAGGGGATCCATGACCCTGCCCCTCAGCCGGAGAATCGTAACCGGGATCTTGACCCCGGATATGAAGAAGACCCGGATATATTCGTGGAGCTTGAGGAGGGAACATTCTATCAGATGAGCTACGACGGTACATATGTACCTATTATCACCGATTACCCCGGCCTCCTTCCAGCTTCACACGTAAGTGATCCGGAGACACCTTATTCAAAAGAAATCTCTCATTCCTTCTTACCACCGCATTATCCTGTGCTCAAAAGGGGAAGGGTTCGACATGCCGTACCGCTCCAAGGGCACCTCCGAAGAGGGCGTCCCCTACTCCGGGCGAGTCTTCCAAGAGGAAAGCAAATGAGGACACAACCATACCTTCAGCGAAGAGGTATGAATTCGCCAACATGCACCTGAGCAGTCACGTCCAACCGTGACCTTCCCGTTTTCCATGTGTCAGGAGAAAGGTGTGCCGGACTATATCCGAAGGTTCGAGCGGCCGTACTTCCCGCAGCCAGGATTCAAATCCTGCCGTGACGACGGGGGCTGATGCGGGGGTGACGCTGGACTGTCCTCCAGCCGAGGACTCGGACGATGTATCCGTCACCAACTCGGAAGGGGAGAGTGCCATGAATCATCGGCGCCGCCGGGCCATTTTACAAGACCCTGGCTTTTCAGAAGAGTCATCTAACGCATTCAGCTCGGCCGATGCATACATCTGAGCTGCTCGAGATGGAATTAACAGGGCCACAAAGCAACATTTGAAAGACGTGTAGGTAAATATGTTTTTTCTGACTATGATAACCATATGCCAGTAGCCCCTGAGACTTAAAGGAGTTGAAACAACTGATTTAAGGATCAATGTACAACCAGGTGCTGTAACACCCACGATGCGGCTATATCTCCCACGTGTTGGAGCACGACTTAGAGGCATAACCGCATAGTAGGCATTTCGCAAGAGGGGTAATCTTTACACATCCCATGTACTGAATAAGAAAGAGATAAAGAGTTGGCTTACAATTGCCACTTCACACAATACATAAATATAACATTAGATCATCCAGAATACAATCAAGGTCCGACTACGGAACCAAAATAAAGACAACCCCAAATGCATAGATCCCCGATTGCCCCAACTGGGCTCCTCTACTGATCGTCCGGAAAGGAAACATAGTAACGTCCAGAATCCTCGTCGAACTCCCACTTGAGTTCGGTCGCGTCCCCTGCACTGGCATCGTCGGCACCTGCATCTGGTTTTTGGAAGTAATCTGTGAGTCATGGGGACTCAGCAATCTCACACCCTTGCGATCAAGACTATTTAAGCTTATGGGTAGGAAAAGTAGTGAGGTGGAGCTGCAGCAAGCACTAGCATATATGGTGGCTAACTTACGCAAATGAGAGCGAGAAGAGAAGCAAAGCATGGTCGAGAAGCTATAAAGATCACGAAGTGATCCTAAAACTACTTACGTTCAAGCTTAACACGAGACCGTGTTCTCTTCCCGGACTCCGCCGAAAAGAGACCATCACGGCTACACACGCAGTTGATGCATTTTAATTAAGTTAAGTTTCAAGTTTTCTACAACCGGACATTAACAAATTCCCATATGCCCATAACTGCGGGCACGACTTTCGAAATTTCAAAACCCTGCAGGGGTGTCCCAACTTAGCCCATCACAAGCTCTCACGGTCAACAAAGGATATTCCTTCTCCCAGGAAGACCCGATCAGACTCGAATCCCGGTTACAAGAAATTTTAACAATGGTAAAACAAAACCAGCAAAGCCGCCCGAATGTGCCGACAAATCCCGATAGGAGCTACACATATCTCGTTCTCAGGGCACATCGGATGAGCCAGACGTTGGGTTGGCATAGACCCTGGTTGCCCAGGGGGCACCAGACATCGCTCAGGTTGGACCAACACTTGGAGAAGCACTGGCCCGGGGGGGGGGGGGGTTAAAATAAAGATGACCCTTGAGTCTGGAAACTCAAGGGAAAAAGGCTTAGGTGGCAAATGGTAAAACCAAGGTTGGGCCTTGCTGGAGGAGTTTTATTCAAGGCGAACTGTCAAGGGGTTCCCATTATAACCCAACCGTGTAAGGAACGCAAAATCAAGGAACATAACACCGGTATGACAGAAACTAGGGCGGCAAGAGTGGAACAAAACACCAGGAATAAGGCCGAGCCTTCCACCCTTTACCAAGTATATAGATGCATTAAAGTAAACAAGATATAATAATGACATCCCAACAATAAACATGTTCCAACAAGGATCAAACTCCATCTTCACCTGCAACTAGCAACGCTAGTTGCAGGGGCTGAGCAAAGCGGTAACATAGCCAAACAACAGTTTGCTAGGACAAGGTGGGTTAGAGGCTTGACATGGCAATATGGGAGGCATGATATAGCAAGTGGTAGGTATCGCGGCATAGCAAAAGAGCGAGGAACTAGCAAGCAAAGATAGAGGTGATTTCGAGGGTATGGTCATCTTGCCTGCAAAGTTCTCCGAGTTGACGAAAGCCTGATCCTCATAAGCGTACTCAAAGGGTTCCTCGATCACGAACTCGTCTCCCGGGTCTACCCAAAGCAATAACACAAGCAAAGGAAACAACAATCAACCACGGTGCAATGCGCAAGCAACATGATGCAAAACATGGCATGATATGCGGGAAGTGGTATGTAATGCATATGCGAGCTCCGGAAGGAAAAGATTGAACCATGCCTCAACTTGGCAAACCAAGAGCGCCGCTGGAAAGATGAGTTGATTTAGGTCGAAATCGATATAAAGATCACCGGAATCGAATGCACGGTTTGCAAATGGCAAGCAAAACGATAATGGCACAATTCTGCGATTAATAGCACGATGCCATCTAGAATGCAACAAGAAACTAAGCTACTGCACTTCAACATAGCAACAAAGCACATGGCAGTGATCTACTCAAGATGCTTGACAAAAGATGAACAGTGAGCTATGGCTAAAGCACACAAGATCAGGTCCAAAGAAGCATGGCAAAAGTGCAAAAGATATAAACTTCACAGACTTTGTGAAAATACTAACATGTCAGGATTTAACATCAGGAAGCAATGTTTAGAGCAAGATAACAACATGCTACATGAACATATCATGGAAAAATAAGGAATGGCATGAATCTACTCAAAGCATATAACAAAAGTCCCGTACTGACCATAAGCCAAAAGGGCACAGAAAATATGATGGCACCCATGTAAACATAGCAAGTTTCGTTAACAGATTCAGACTTAGCAGAAAACTGGACATGGCATCAACAAAATTATGAAGGCATGTTTGCGAGCTCGATTCACTCAACACAAGGCATTGCATGACAAGGTAAGCATACTACGAACAAGAAGACATGTTCATGAAGCTAACCAAAGCAAGAACAAACTCATAGCATGCATGGATCAACTACAACAACCTTGGCAAAATTGATTAACACGTAAACAATCTGCCAGGAACATTTTATAGCAAAAGTAGAGCAAGATTGAGTCATGCTAGGGTACTCCATAAATGCAAACAGGGACATGGATGGATAGAGCACAACCATATGTCCAAATCATCCTTACTGAACATGCTCAAAAGAAGCATGGATCTCTCTGTAGCAACATGAATACATGGCATAAAAATAACAACAGGGAAAAGACTTGGTGAAATTCTAAGTCCCTGAAATCAGCAACATCACGAGATCTACTTTGCATGCTTGTGCTAGTCACCACATTGATCAAAAAAATACATGGTATACACCCCTGTAAAGATGGCATGACATAGCCCAAAACACATGTAGAGCTCATGCCCATATGCAACACACAATAATCATGGAAAAAAGACAAATGCTCAAGATCTGCTAAGTAACAGGAACTAACATTTTATAGCACTCTTGCATCAACAATTTTGGCATCAAGATAGACTCAAACAAGCATGACACAATGGAACAAAATGAAGAGCACATCCAGATGAACATTTTGATATATGGCACACACAAAACAGAGCTACGAATGTGGAGTTATGACATCACGAACATGGCATAAAAATATGGGGGAAAAAGGACTTAGAGGAAAAGTCAGACCTCAGATCTAGGGTTTCACTGTAGCACGGGGACCGATGCAGCGGCGGATCCCGCCGGAGAACTCGCCGGAGAGCTCGGGGAAGATGGGGCCGGCCGGGGCAGGCGGAGCTAGGGTCGTGGCCGCCCGATCTGGCCGGATCCGGGGCAGGTGCGACTCCAACGGCGGATCTGGGTGGCGGAGGCGGCGGGGCGATGCACGGGGCGGCGACCGGAGAGGCGCAGCGGCCGGAGTTGGCGGCGGGGACGGCGCGCCGGCGAGCTCGGCGGAGGCTTGCGGCGAAGCTCGGGCGGCGGGCGCGTGGAGGAGAGCGGTGCACGCGGGGGGACAGACGCGGGCTCGCGGGGGTCCGCCGTGGGCGAGCGGGCCGGCGCAGCGGCAGGCGGCTGTGCGCCATGTGGCAGGCTGAGACTGGCTTGGGGCGGCGGCGCGATTCGTCCGGCGTCGCGGAGGGGGAATTTTAGGGTTTCGCCCGAAAATTTTGGAAGGGGCACATATTTATAGGTAGAGGGAGTTAGGAGAGTCCAAATGAGGTGCGGTTTTCGTCCACGCGATCGTGATCGAACGGCCGAGAGGATGGAGGGGGTTTGGATGGGTTTTGGGCCACTTTGGAGGGCTGTTGGGATGCAACACACACGAGGTCTTTACGGTTCCCTGGTTAAGGGTTGGAGTATCAAACGAACTCCAAATGGCACGAAACTTGACAGGCGGTCTACCGGTGGTGTACCAAGGCCGCTTGGAAAATCTTGGTCCATTCCGAGAATGTTTAACACCCGCACACAAAAAAGACAAAAGGGGCGCCGGAGGGCATTGGAGTGTCCGAATGCAAAACGGACAACGGGAAAAATGCTCGGATGCATGAGACGGACACGTATGCAAATGAGATGCACATGATGACATGATATGCAATGCATGACATGGACAAAAAGCAAAATGAAAACAAAACCCAACCACGAGGGAATATCATAACTTAGAGCCGAAAATGGCAAGAGTCAGAGTACAAACATGGTAAGTTACATCCGGGGTGTTACAACACTCCACCACTATGAAAGGATCTCATCTCGAGATCTAGGACTGAAAGAACTCCGGATATTCGGAACGAAGGTGGTCCTCGCGTTCCCACGTGGCTTCTCGGTCAGAATGATGTGACCACTTCACTTTCAGGAATTTGATAGACTTGTTGCGAGTGTTGCTCTCAGTTTCTTCAAGAATAGCAACGGGATGCTCATGATAAGACAGGTCTTATTGGAGATCTATCTCTTCGAAGTTGATGGTGCGGTCAGGACTCAGGAGTCTTGAAACACTTGCGAAGCTGAGACACGTGAAACACGTCGTGCACATTTGCAAAGTTGGCTGGAAGCTCAAGTTGATAGGCGAGGTTGCCTCTTTTGCCAATGATCTTGAAAGGACCCACGTATCTAGGGGCAAGCTTCCCTTTGATACCGAAGCGATGAGTACCTTTCATTGGAGAGACGTGGAGGTAGACATGGTCTCCTATCTCGAAAGCCAAGTCACGATGCTTGCTATCATAGTAACACTTCTGGCATGATTGCGCGGCTTTGAGATTTTCACGAATGACTTTACACATTTCTTCAACTTCTGTGATTAAGTCATTGCCAAGAAGTTGGCGTTCACCAGTCTTTGACCAATTAAGAGGAGTACGACACTTTTTGCCATAGAGAATCTCAAATGGGGCCTTGCCCGAACTCGCTTGGAAGCTGTTGTTGTAGGAGAACTCGGCATATGGAAGACAATCTTCCCACTTCATACCGTAAGAAATGACACAAGGCCTGAGCATATCTTCAAGAATTTGATTGACTCGCTCGACTTGTCCACTAGTTTGAGGATGAAAGGCTGTGCTGAAGCGAATGTTGGTGCCCATGGCCTTCTGGAAGGAATCCCAGAACTTATAAGTAAAGATGCTTCCACGATCTGAAGAAATCAACTGTGGAATGATGTGCAAGGAGACAATCCTGGAGGTATATAGCTCTTCCAACTGAGCTGCCGTGATAGATTCTTTGATAGGAAGAAAATGAGCCACTTTTGTAAGCTTGTCGATGATGACGAAGATAGCATCATTTCCACGTTTGGACTTGGGAAATCCAGTCACGAAGTCCATCTCAATATGGTCAAACTTCCATTCTGGAATGGCAAGAGGTTGGAGGAGACCAGCTAGCCGTTGGTGTTCTGCTTTCACTCTTCTGCAGACATCACATTCATTCACGAACTGAGCAATTTCTCGCTTCATTCGAGTCCACCAAAACGACTGCTTGAGGTCATGTTACATCTTTGTACTTCCAGGATGAATAGAAAGGAGTGAATTGTGAGCCTCGTTCATAATGACTTTACGAAGGTCACCCTTAGGAACCACAATTCGATCCTCGAAGAATAGAGTATCTTTGTCATCAAGGCGATAGCACTTGTACTTGGGTTGGCTCTTGGCAATCCCAATCTTCACCTTCTTCACCATTGCATCAAGAATTTGAGCCTCATGAATTTGATCTTCCAAAGTAGGAGAGAATTGGAGGTTGGCAAGGAAACCTTGAGGAACAACTTGGAGATTAAGTTTGCGGAAAGCTTCACAAAGATCTGGTTGGAAGGCTTGAGAATTAAACTGTTGTAGTAAGCCTTCCTGCTCAATGCATCTACAATGACATTGACCTTTCCTGGAGAATATTCAATACTCGGATTATTCTCTTGAATCATTTCGACCCAACGAGTCTGCCTGAGGTTGAGGTTGGGTTGAGTGAAGATGTACTTGAGGCTCTTATGATCAGTGAAGATGTCCACTTTCCTTCCTGTCGGTGTCAAAACCAGTGGATCTCGGGTAGGGGGTCCCGAACTGTGCATCTAGGCGGATGGTAATAGGAGACAAGGGACACGATGTTTTTACCCAGGTACGGGCCCTCTCGATGGAGGTAAAACCCTACGCCCTGCTTGATTAATATTGATGATAGGGGTAGTACAAGAGTAGATCTACCACGAGATCAGAGAGGCTAAACCCTAGAAGCTAAGTGTCCGATCATCACGTGAGACGGACTAGTCAACATCGGTGAACATCTTCATGTTGATCGTATCTTCTATACGACTCATGCTCGACCTTTCGGTCTTCTGTGTTCCGAGGCCATGTCTGTACATGCTAGGCTCGTCAAGTCAACCTAAGTGTTTGCATGTGTAAATCTGTCTTACACCCGTTGTATGTGAACGTTGGAATCTTTCACACCCGATCATCACGTGGTGCTTAGAAACGAACGAACTGTCGCAACGGTGCACAGTTAGGGGGAACACTTTCTTGAAATTTTAACGAGGGATCATCTTATTTACTACCGTCGTTCTAAGCAAATAAGATGTATAAACATGATAAACATCACATGCAATCAAATAATAGTGACATGATATGGCCAATATCATATAGCTCCTTTGATCTCCATCTTGGGGCTCCATGATCATCTTGTCACCAGCATGACACCATGATCTCCATCATCATGATCTCCATCATCGTGTCTTCATGAAGTTGTCTCGCCAACTATTACTTCTACTTCTACAGCTAATGGTTAGCAATAAAGTAAAGTAATTACACGACGTTTAAGTTGACACACAGGTCATAAATAAATAAAGACAACTCCTATGGCTCCTGCCGGTTGTCATACTCATCGACATGCAAGTCGTGATTCCTATTACAAGAACATTATCAATCTCATACATCACATATATCATTCATCACATCCTTTTGGCCATATCACATCACATGGCATACCCTGCAAAAACAAGTTAGACGTCCTCTAATTGTTGTTTGCATGTTTTACGTGGCTGCTATGGGTTTCTAGCAAGAACGTTTCTTACCTACGCAAAACCACAATGTGATATGCCAATTGCTATTTACCCTTCATAAGGACCCTTTTCATCGAATCCGATCCGACTAAAGTGGGAGAGACAGACACCCGCTAGCCACCTTATGCAACTAGTGCATGTCAGTCGGTGGAACTAGTCTCACGTAAGAGTACGTGTAAGGTCGGTCCGGGCCGCTTCATCCCACAATGCCACCGAATCAAGATTGGACTAGTAACGGTAAGCATATTAAACAAAATCAACGCCCACAACTACTTTGTGTTCTACTCGTGCATAGAAACTACGCATAGACCTAGCTCATGATGCCACTGTTGGGGAACGTAGCATAAATTCAAAATTTTCCTACGTGTCACCAAGATCTATCTATGGAGTCATCTAGCAACGAGGGAGGAGTGGATCTACATACCCTTGTAGATCGCGCGCAGAAGCGTTCAAGAGAACGGGGTTGATGGAGTCGTACTCGTCGTGATCCAAATCACCGATGATCCTAGCGCCGAACGGACGACACCTCCACGTTCAACACACGTACGGAGCAGCAACGTCTCCTCCTTCTTGATCCAGCAAAGGGGGAGGAGAGGTTGATGGAGATCCAGCAGCACGACGGCGTGGTGGTGGAAGTAGCGGGATTCCAACAGGGCTTCGCCAAGCGTTGCGGGAGGAGGGAGATGTGTCATGGGAGGGAGAGGGAGGCGCCAGGGCTTGGGTATGGTTGCCCTCCCTTCCCCCCACTATATATAGGGCCAAGGGAGAGGGGGAGGGCGCAGCCTTGCCCCTTCCTCCAAGGAAGGGTGCGGCCAAGGGGGGGAGGAGTCCATCCTGCCCAAGGCACCTCGGAGGTGCCTTCCCCCTTTAGGACTCTCCCCTCCTCTTGTCCCTTTGGCGCATGGGCCTCTAGGGGCTGGTTCCCTTGGCCCATGTAGGCCAAGGCGCACCCCCTACAGCCCATGTGGCCCCCGGGGCAGGTGGCCCCACCCGGTGGACCCCCGGGACCCTTCCGGTGGTCCCGATACAATACCGGTGACCCTGAAACTTGTCCCGATGGCCGAAATAGCACTTCCTATATATAATTCTTTACCTCCGGACCATTCCGGAACTCCTCGTGACGTCCGAGATCTCATCCGGGACTCCGAACAACTTTCGGGTTACCGCATACTAACATCTCTATAACCCTAGCGTCACCGAACCTTAAGTGTGTAGACCCTACGGGTTCGGGAGACATGCAGACATGACCGAGATGACTCTCCGGTCAATAACCAACAGCGGGATCTGGATACCCATGTTGGCTCCCACATGTTCCACGATGATCTCATTGGATGAACCACGATGTCAAGGACTTAATCAATCCCGTATACAATTCCCTTTGTCTAGCGGTACGATACTTGCCCGAGATTCGATCATCGGTATCCTGATACCTTGTTCAATCTCGTTACCGGCAAGTCTCTTTACTCGTTCCGTAACACATCATCCCGTGATCAACTCCTTGATCACATTGTGCACATTATGATGATGTCCTACCGAGTGGGCCCAGAGACACCTCTCCGTCACACGGAGTGACAAATCCCAGTCTCGATTCATGCCAATCCAACAGACACTTTCGGAGATACCCGTAGTGTACCTTTATAGCCACCCAGTTACGTTATGACGTTTGGCACACCCAAAGCACTCCTACGGTATCCGGGAGTTGCACAATCTCATGGTCTAAGGAAATGATACTTGACATTAGAAAAGCTTTAGCATACGAACTACACGATCTAGTGCTATGCTTAGTATTGGGTCTTGTCCATCACATCATTCTCCTAATGATGTGATCCCGTTATCAACGACATCCAATGTCCATGGTCAGGAAACCGTAACCATCTATTGATCAACGAGCTAGTCAACTAGAGGCTTACTAGGGACATGGTGTTGTCTATGTATCCACACATGTATCTGAGTTTCCTATCAATACAATTCTAGCATGGATAATAAACGATTATCATGAACAAGGAAATATAATAATAATCAATTTATTATTGCCTCTAGGGCATATTTCCAATAGGAAGGTAAGTAATACCTTGCGCAAGTATATAGAGAAGATGTGGTTGCGAAAAATGACAGGATCAACGTGCTATTATAGGGGCCACGACCGAGGTGGCAACCCTTAAGAAAGCGCTGTCCGAGGCCAAAAACAGAGCGGCCGCGGAGCGCTCAAAGAGAGGGAAGCAGGAGGCGCGGGTGGAGGAGGTGCAGAAAGAGCTCCAGGCTCTCGTGGAAAAACACGAGAGTTTGGAGCTTGACTCGAAGACGCAAGTGTCCGAGCTTGCGGCAGCCCTCGAAAGCGCGAAATCTGCCAAAGCCGAAGCCAGAAAGCCCTACACGAAATTGGAGATATGAAGAAGATAGCGGCGGGTAAGGCATTCATTATGCAAAGCAAGCACGTGAAAGTGAACTACTTGTTACTTACCCGAGTCCGGAGCTCTCCAGGAGCATTCGCAGATTTGCCCCGTAGTGCGCCTGATGCCGCTACCTACTACCAAGCCGAGGAGGAGAGCTCGACGGAGAAGGTGTTCTGCTCTCAGTATGCTGAGGCCGGACACCTAGTGCCTTTGAGCGACCAGCTAAAGCAAATGGTCGAGCTCCACAAGGTGGCCGAAAAGGCCATAAAGGGCCTCGTAGTTCGGCTTTGGCCTGGATGCCTGTCCACGGCTTGAAGTAATCAAGCGCTCCGTCTGCATTGAAGGTGCCCGTAGGGCACTTGCCCGTGCTAAAGTGCACTAGGGCAAGATGGATGCGGAGAAGCTGGTGAAGGACGGGCCGTCGTCGGGCAAGGAGCATCGCGTCCCAGAAGCGTATTATGAGGGCGTCCTAAAGGGTGCCCGCCTTATAGCGGATGAATGCTCCAAAGATGTAATTTTTGAGTAAACTCGCATTTGTGATCCTGTACGCTGAAAACTTGTTCATATGTGCTAAGCAACACTTTTGAATTTAAAATATTACCTTCTGTGCGGCCGTTTATCAAATTTGAGAGATGGCGAGTCGTCGGCTTCTGCCCCCGTGCCACGAGTGCTGGGGTGTTCGGGATAAACATGAGCGCTCTTTTTCCCATTCTGGGGTCCTTTGAGGGAGGCGCTTAACACAACGAACAAGGCAATCAGACTATCATGCTTGAACACTCTCACTTAGCCATAGAATTCTATAATTTTAAATTTTGGCGAAGCCCCTAGTGTTCGGAAGACCGAGTTCGGGGCGCTATCCACGCCTAGGCCGGACAAAGCCGACTCCTCGCTCTAAGCGGCATAAGTCTTTAGGGACTCGAAAACCTCTCGAACAGCGACCAGCTCTCGCCTCATCATGACGGTCAGTTTTAGCTTTCTCTTCTGAGGTGCTTAGCCCAGCTCAACTGGGGCACAATCGCAGTAGTTCTCCTAGTGCTACCTTAGCCGATATAACAGAACGTAAGGTACCAAAACATAGGAGCCGGGGAAACCCAACTATTGATCCAAGACATGATTCAGAGCCGATGCATATAATGCTATAAGTTCGGGGTGCCGCACTTGTGAAAGTGTTCGGACTTCTCACACCGTATTGTGGGGTACTTAAGCCCCTGGCGTATTGGCCATACCAAAGTGTACGGGTGCAACATGTCATTAATGAACATATATTCATAAAAAAGAGTAATGCAATAATAGACGGAAGCTATGCATTGTTTATTTAAAAAGGCTGCGATCAAAGCAGAACGATACAAATAGTGCAATAAGAAAAAGACGGGACTATTTAACATGTCCTTTCCAGGGACGAGCTGCAGAATGTTATGTGAAACAGGTATACTACTCGTTATAGAGACCACCTTAGAGTTCCATAGTGCGACGCAGCTTTCTGCTTCCCTGGTTGTATCATTTGTGCGGTAATTGTACTGCCGGACAAGCCTTCCGAAGAATGGAGTCCTGAAAATAAGAGAAAATTAAGAAATCGACAGCCCCTAGTGCGGTTTAAGCCGTGTTTTGGGCGTGCCGTGATGGTGCCCCTCCCCTGTGCCCATGGTATTTCCAGAGCATAGTTATGTACGTGCAACACTGGTTTCGCAAGTTCACGAGGGCTGGGGTTGGGGTCGCATTGCTACGCTTGCTTGGAACGTGCCAGGGGGTCTTGTTGTAGGTTACTCCGGGCGTGCTTGATGGTGTCCAGGCGTTTAATGGCCGGACTGGAGAATTGCCTTGAGAGGCTGCTTTGTACTTCTGCTGCGATAGCCGCCGTATGCTCCTCCGTTCGGAGAGAGTGTTCGGTGTTTCCATTGACCGTGATGACTCCTCGAGGGCCTGGCATCTTGAGCTTGAGGTATGCGTAGTGCGGCACCGCATTGAACTTGGCAAATGCGGTTCGCCCGAGCAGTGCATGATAGCCACTGCGGAACGGGACTATGTCGAAGACTAACTCCTCGCTTTAGAAATTATCCGGAGATCCGAAGACCACTTCAAGTGTAACTGAGCCTGTACAGTTGGCCTCTACACCTGGTATGACGCCTTTAAAGGTTGTTTTAGTGGGTTTGATCCTCGAGGGATCGATGCCCATTTTCCGCACTGTATCTTGGTAAAGCAGGTTCAGGCTGCTGTCGCCGTCCATAAGGACTCTAGTGAGGTGAAATCCGTCAATAATTGGGTCTAGAACCAATGCGGCGAATCTGCCATGATGGATGCTAGTGGGGTGGTCCCTTCGATCAAAAGTGATCGGGCAGGAAGACCATGGGTTGAACTTTGGGGCGACTGGCTCCATCGCGTATACGTCCCTTAGCGCACGCTTCTGCTCCCTCTTGGGGACGTGGGTTGCGTATATCATGTTCACCGTCCGCACTTGTGGGGGAAAACCTTTCTGTCCATTGTTGTTCGGCGGTCGGGGCTCCTCCTCGTCATCGCTATGTAGCCCCTTGTCTCTGCTTTTGGCATTTAACTTGCCTGCTTGCTTGAACACCCAACAATCCCTGTTGGTGTGATTGGTAGGTTTTTCAGGGGTGCCATGTATCTGGCATGAGCGGTTGAGTATTCGGTCCAAACTGGACGGGCCCGGAGTATTTCTTTTGAATGGCTTTTTCCGCTGACCGGGTTTAGAGCCTCTGAATCCGGCATTGACTGCAGTGTCCTCAGCATTGTTGCCGTTAATGCGGCGCTTTTGCTTGTTGCGACGCGACCTGCCACTGTTGTTCTTGGTATCCGAATTACTAGGGCTCTTGGTCATGTTATTGCTGCGAGCTAGCCAGCTGTCTTCTCCCGCGCAAAAGCGGGTCATAAGTGTCGTGAGGGCTGCCATAGATTTTGGCTTTTCCTGTCCTAGGTGCCGTGCAAGCCACTCGTCGCGGATGTTATGCTTGAAGGCTGCTAGGGCCTCTGTGTGCGGACAGTCGACGATTTGATTTTTCTTGGTTAGGAACCGTGTCTAGAATTGTCTGGCCGATTCCTCTGGCTGCTGAATTATGTGGCTAAGGTCATCGGCGTCTGGTGGTCGCACATAAGTGCCCTGGAAATTGTCGAGGAATGTGGCTTCCAGGTCCTCCCAACAACCAATTGATTCTTCTGGCAAGCTGTTAAGCCAATGCCGAGCTGGTCCTTTAAGCTTGAGTGGGAGGTATTTGATGGCGTGTAGGTCATCACCGCGGGCCATGTGGATATGAAGGAGATAGTCCTCGACCCATACCGCGGGATCTGTTGTGCCATCACATGATTCGATGTTCACGGGTTTGAAACCCTCAGGGATTTGATGATCCATTACTTCATCTGTGAAGCATAGTTGGTGTGCGGCGCTCTGTATTGGGCTATATCACGACGCAACTCAAACGAGCTTTGTCTACTGTGTTCGGCCCAGCTGGATTGACTGTATCCGGAGTGATGATTACCGTCTCGTGCCATGGGGCGCCCACGTGATCCGTAGATCGATCTTGTTTGCCTTGCCTTGTCCTCCAATATATCTCGCAGGTTTGGCGCATTTTCCCACGCCTTGGTATTTTTTGAGCGGTGCCGGGGTGCGGCTTGAGTGGAGGGCCGAGAGGCTTCTCTGTCGCGGCCACGGGGTGGCCGGTCGGTTGCATCATGCACTGGTGATGTAGGTTTAGGTGCTTCCTCCTCTAGTCGGGGTAGCAACCTGCGATTTGGGTAGCTCTTCGAGGGGCGTCCGAGTTCATACTCTTCGGCCGCAAGGACTTCAGTCCATCTGTCGGCTTGCAAATCTTGATCAGCTCTAAGCTGTTGCTGTTTTTTCTTGAGGCTGCTCGCCGTGGCCATAAGCCTGCGTTTGAAACACTCTTGTTCGACGGGATCCTCCGGCATGACAAATTCGTCGTCGTCGAGGCTTGCCTCGTCTTCGGAGGGAGGCATATAATTATCGTCCTCGACCTATCTGTCTCCCGCTCTCTCATGAGGGCTGGCATCTCCATCCTCCCGTGCTGAATCTTGCTGGAGGTGGTTGTCTTTGGCACTGTTCGGGGTGTTATTATCTCCTGTGCCGGAATCACCATTTTTGCTTTGGCGGGATTTAGAGTGGCGCCGCTGATGCTGGCGCTTAGGCTGCTTCTTGGAGGGGTCATTCTCCGTTGTTCCATCGCCATTGCCTTATTTTGGGGTGTCCACCATGTATATATCATACGACGAGGTGGCTTTCCAGTGCCCTATAGGCGCTAGTTCCTGATCGTCTCCTGCATCGGAGTCGAAGTCAAGCATGTCGGTTAAATCATCGACAGTGGCTACGAAGTGGGTGGTGGGTGGGCTTTGAATTTCTTCATCATCTGCATCCCAACCTCGCTGACCGTAGTCCAGCCAGGGCTCTCCTGATAAAGAGAGAGACTTTAGTGAATTCAGAATATCGCTGAAGGGCGAGTGCTGAAAGATGTCCACGGGTGAACTCCATGATCGGCGCCCAATCGGGTTCGATCAGTAGGGGCGCGGAGGGCTCAGAGTCTGGAGAGGAGTCCGGCTCCTTGGAGTCACGGGCTTCGCAGAGAATAGGGCTGGTGTTCGGCTCGATCACCGTAGAGATTGCAGCCCCCGAGGCGGTGTCCAACCACCCATCCTTGATTGGCGCAGTTGGCTTCGAATTAAGGGTCGGACCTGATGCGGGTGTGGCCTCCAGGGCACTGTTTGGCGGCAAAGCTAGATCATGCCCATCATGACAGTGCGGCGCGCTCGGCTGCGGCTCGAACCCGTTGAAGATCAAGTCTCCTCGGAGGTCGACCGTGTAGTTCAAACTTCCAAATCTGACCTGATGGCCAGGGGCGTAGCTTTCGATCTGCTCCAGATGGCCAAACGAATTGGCCCGCAGTGCAAAGCCGCCAAATACGAAGATCTGTCCGGGGAGAAAAGTCTCACCCTGGATCGCATCGTCGTTGATGATCAGAGGAGGCATCGGGCCTAAAAGTGATGACACAATGGAACTCTCATTGAAAGCACCAATGTCAGTGTAAAAACCGGCGGATCTCGGGTAGGGGGTCCCAAACAATGCGTCTAGGCGGATGGTAACAGGAGATAAGGGACATGATGTTTTTACCCAGGTTCGGGCTCTCTTGATGGAGGTAAAACCCTACGTCCTGCTTGATTAATATTGATGATAGGGGTAGTACAAGAGTAGATCTACCACGAGATAAGAGAGGCTAAACCCTAGAAGCTAGCCTATGGTATGATTGTTGTTCGTCCTACGGACTAAAACCCTCCGGTTTATATAGACATCGGAGAGGGCTAGGTTACACAGAGTCGGTTACAATGGTAGGAGATCTACATATTCGTATTGCCAAGCTTGCCTTCCATGCCAAGGAAAGTCCCTTCCGGACATGGTACGAAGTCTTTAATCTTGTATCTTCATAGTCCAGGAGTCCGGCCGAAGGTATAGTCCGGCTATCCGGACACCCCCTAATCCAGGACTCCCTCACTTCCCAACAAGAGATGTCTCCATGTTAAAAGAGCATGGAAAACTGCCGCCAACTCGAGGTCATGAGTGGGGTAGTTCTTTACGTTGGGCTTCAACTGGCGAGAGGTATAGGCCACAACTTTCTTCTCTTGCATTAACACAACACCGAGACCTTGCAGGGAAGCATCACAGAAAACCTCGAATGGTTTGGATTCATCAGGAGGAGTCAAAACTAGAGCTGTGACTAACTTCTCTTTGAGGGTGTTGAAAGCGATGTCACATTTAGGCGTCCAAACATACTTCACATGCTTCTGGAGGAGGTTGGAAAGAGGCTTCGCGATCTTAGAGAAATTCTCAACGAATCTTCGACAATAGCTTGCAAGCCCAAGGAAACTGCGGAGCTGCTTCACATTCTGAGGCGGTTCCCAATTCACAATTGCAGACACCTTCTCAGGATTAATAGAAATGCCCTTGGCGGAGATGATGTGCCCAAGGTAGAGAACCTCATCGAGCCAAAACTCACACTTTGAAAACTTCGCATAGAACTGATGTTCTCTGAGTTTGTCCAGCACCAATCTCAAATGCTTGGCATGATCCTCCTTGTTCTTGGGAAAGACCAAAATATCATCGAGATACACCAAGACAAAATTATTTGTGTAAGGGTTGAAGATGAAGTTCATCATGCGAGAGAACGTTGGAGGAGCATTGACAAGGTCGAAAGACATGACAGTATATTCATAAGAACCATAGCTTGTTCTGAATGCTGTCTTGGGGATATCTTGTTCAAGAATGCGAATCTGATGATAGCCCATACTAAGGTCAAGCTTGGAGAATACTTGGGAACCCTTGAGTTGCTCGAATAGCTCATTGATGTTGGGAAGTGGGTACTTGTTCTTTATGGTCTTCTTGTTCAATGGGCGGTAGTCGACACAAAGTCGGTCCGTGCCATCCTTCTTCTTGACAAAAAGAACACCACAACCCCATGGAGAAGAACTCGGTCGGATGAGACCCATACGCTCTTGTACATCGAGTTGTTTCTTCAGCTCCTTCAACTCTTCTGGTCCAAGCTTGTAAGGATGTTTGCAAACAGGTTCTGTTCCAGGCTCAAGATCGATGACGAATTCAAGTGGCCGGTGAGGAGGCATTCCTGGAAGCTCTTCTGGAATGACGTCTTGATATTCACAAACGACTGGAATCTGAGAGATGGCATTCAACTCGCCCTTCTCATTGAGAGAAAACAGTCAAATTGTATCATCACGAGTGGCATAGATGATCACATCTTCAGACGAGTGTGTCAATTGAATCTTCCTGGCAGCATAATCAAGCTGAGCCTTGTGCTTAGAAAGCCAGTCCATGCCAAGAATTAGATCAATATCCGAGTTACCAAGAACAATTGGAGAAGCCAGAAATTTATAGTCGCCCATCTTGATAGAAACATTTGGAACCATAGAGCTTGCGTTCATGAATTTACCCAGAGAGACAACTGATAACTGCCTAGGCAAATCATGGAAAAGGAACTCATGCTTAGATGCAAATGGTCTTGAAATGAAACAATGCAATGCACCAGTATCAAAAAGGACTTTTGCAGGAATATCATTAACAGGAAGATTATCGATGGTCACTTCTGAAGAGTCCTCTGCTTAAGCTCTGTTCATCATGTTGACCTTTGCAGACTTGGAATTATGCTTGAACACTGCATTGCTGACAGATCTCACAGGAGGAGGAGGCGGAAGACGCCTCTGGTTGAAGCATTTGTTTGCATAGTGCCCTTTCTGCTAACACTTGTTGCAAGTAACCTCTGAGAGCAGGCGGTGATATGGAGCACTTGACCTTGGAGCATGAGACGAAGCTTTGTTCTGATAGCCTGGGTTGGGTGGGTGGGAAGATCCATTGCCACCTTTACTCTTCTGCTGATAAGGCTGACGGAACGGAGGAGGAGGAGGCAACCAAAACTTTTGCTGCTTAGCTGCCACTTGAGTTGAAGAAGAAGGAGTTACATCCCTGACTCTCTTCTTAGATGCATCGCACTTGAGCTGAGCGGCCTCTTGCTTTAGTGCCATGTTGTAGAACTCATCATACTTGGTCGGCTAGAAAAGCACAAGAGCTAATTGCAGATCTTCTCTGAGGCCACCTCTGAATTGATAAATCATGCTCTTCTCGTCAGGGACGTCTTGTTTAGCGAAGCGAGCGAGCCTCTGAAACAGGATGTTGTATTGGTAGACAGACATACTGCCTTGCTTCAGATTGCGGAACTCCTCATGCTTACTCTTAGCAACACTTTGAGGAATGTGGTGAGCTTTGAAGTCCCGGCGGAAATCATCCCAGGTAATCACACAACCTCCTCTGGAATCTTTGTATTGTTGTCTTTGTATTGTTGATACCACTCAGCAGCTTGGTCTTTGAGTTGGGACGAAGCAAACTTGAGAAAGTCCTCAGGCCTGACATTGCTACACTCAAAATGTTTGCAGATATCCATGAGCCAATCGTCAGCGTCCGTGGCCTCAACACAGTTATTGAAGGACTTCGGCTGGTTTGCGAGGAACTAATTGAGGGTAGCAAACTGAGCTTGATTGTTGCCTTGGCCTTGATTACCTCGGTTGCGCTCTTGCAAGAG
Source organism: Triticum aestivum (assembly GCF_018294505.1). NCBI lineage: Eukaryota > Viridiplantae > Streptophyta > Magnoliopsida > Poales > Poaceae > Triticum > Triticum aestivum. The sequence continues at coordinate 344,971,635 of NC_057809.1, read as the reverse complement.
TTGCAAAAGCATCTACGTGTTGGCGTTGGTGGCGGCCATGATAGCTTGCCATGCCTCTGGAGGTGGAGGTGGTGGCGGAGGTTCCAGATTCTGACGCGTTGGAGGAGCCATCCTTAAGAGGTTGACATCCGTTAGCATCTTGAAAGACATATATTCAAGCTGAATCAATGGATCGAAATTGCAACATATAGCCTTAACATTCGAACAAGAATGAATGAATGAATTCCAAAGTAAATGATCACACTTCCATAAATTGAGAAGCCACTTAGATAGAGATAGATGAATAAAACAACAAGGTACAGATATGAGCAAATAATTGGTAAGGATTACCCAATCACAAACCAAATATCCGCGGGAAGAAATACTAGAGCTACATGAATTCCCACCTATGAAACTCCCGAAACTTTCTGTTTATGCAATCAGGTGTTGGGGATACATGGGAAGCATAATATCTCACCCAAAACTAGCAAATCCTACATCCAGCTGTATCCATCCTTCAACACATAACCAAGAAACCTTCGGAAATCATTTACCTCAACCTTCGAAAAGCATCCGTTATACGAGTTATGGCAATACTCTCAAACTCCCGCCCCAGTACTGGGTGGCATCGAGGTTATCTCACCAACAACTGCATAAAAGAGATTTTCGATGTCGGCGAACTCAGGTATTCCAGAACTGCAACGATAAAATTGTGACGACAACACCTCGGAGCTCAACTCCCCGGGACACTGCCACAACCACTAAATGTTAGGAGGCACAAAGAACAATGTTCTCGTCACAAAACCATCAGAACGATTCCAAGATACCCGCGTGATCCTAATTTTTTTCCGTGAAATTTGAGGAGAAAAGAGTCAAAACTCTATGTCAGGAGGCCTCACCAGAGCAACGAAGGGACTGAGGAGTAAAAACAATCCTACCCTCCGATATATATAATCCTATAAGACTCAAAACATTTTTTCTAGACTCAACAACGCCAGCGATTTGATCAAGCAGGGGGCTCCTAAGTCGGGGAAGGATCTGATTACCAACTTGTAACACCCACGATGCGACTATATCTCCCACGTGTCGAAGCACGACTTAGAGGCATAACACATAGTAGGCATGTCGCAAGAGGGGTAATCTTTACACATCCCATGTACTGAATAAGAAAGAGATAAAGAGTTGGCTTACAATCGCATCTTCACACAATACATAAATATAGCATTACATCATCCAAAATACAATCAAGGTCTGACTACGGAACCAAAATAAAGACAACCCCAAATGCATAGATCCCCGATTGCCCCAACTGGGCTCCTCTACTAATCGTCTGGACAGGAAGCATAGTAACGTCCAGAATCCTCATTGAACTCCCACTTGAGTTCAGTCGCGTCCCCTGCACTAGCATCGTCGGCACCTACATCTGGTTTTTGGAAGTAATCTATGAGTCACGGGGACTCAACAATCTCACACCCTCGCGATCAAGACTATTTAAGCTTAATGGGTAGGAAAAGGTAGTGAGGTGGAGCTGCAACAAGCACTAGCATATATGGTGGCTAACTTACGCAAATGAGAGCGAGAAGAGAAGCAAAGCACAGTCGAGAAGCTATAAAGATCAAGAAGTGATCCTAAAACTACTTACGTTCAAGCTTAACACGAGACCGTGTTCTATTCCCGGACTCCGCCGAAAAGAGACCATCACGGCTACACACACGGTTGATGCATTTTATTAAGTTAAGTTTCAAGTTTTCTACAACTGGACATTAACAAATTCCCATCTGTCCATAACCGCGGGCACGACTTTCGAAAGTTCAAAACCCTGCAGGGGTGTCCCAACTTAGCCCATCACAAGCTCTCATGGTCAACGAAGGATATTCCTTCTCCCAGGAAGACCCGATCAGACTCGGAATCCCGGTCACAAGACATTTCACCAATGGAAAAACAAAACCAGTAAAGCCGCCTGAATGTGCCGACAAATCCCGATAGGAGCTGCACATATCTCATTCTCAGGGCACATTAGATGAGCCAGACGTCGGGTTGGCATAGACCCTGGTTGCCCAGGGGGCGCCGGACATCGCTTAGGTTGGACCAACACTTAGAGAAGCACTGGCCCCGGGGGGAGGGGGGCGGGGTTAAAATAAATATGACCCTTGCCCAAGGGAAAAAGGCTTAGGTGGCAAATGGTAAAACCAAGGTTGGGCCTTGCTGGAGGAGTTTTATTCAAGGCGAACTGTCAAGGGGTTCCCATTATAACCCAACCATGTAAGGAACACAAAATCAAGGAACATAACACCGGTATGACGGAAACTAGGGCAGCAAGAGTGGAACAAAACACCAGGCATAAGGCCGAGCCTTCCACCCTTTACCAAGTATATCGATGCGTTAAAGTAAACAAGATATAATAATGATATCCCAACAATAAACATGTTCCAACAAGGAACAAACTCCATCTTCACCTACAACTAGCAACGCTATAAGAGGGCCTGAGCAAAGCAGTAACATAGCCAAACAACGGTTTGCTAGGACAAGGTGGGTTAGAGGCTTGACATGGTAATATGGGAGGCATGATATAGCAAGTGGTAGGTATCGCGGCATAGCAAAAGAGCGAGGAACTAGCAAGCAAAGATAGAAGTGATTTCGAGGGTATGGTCATCTTGCCTGCAAAGTTCTCCGAGTTGACGAAAGCCTGATCCTCGTAAGCATACTCAACGGGTTCCTCGATCACGAACTCGTCTCTCGGATCTACCCAAAGCAAGAACACAAGCAAAGGAAACAACAATCAACCATGGTGCAATGCGCAAGCAACATGATGCAAAACATGGCATGATATGCGGCATGTGATATGCAATGCATATGCGAGCTCTGGAAGGAAAAGATTGAACCAGGTCTCGACTTGGCAAACCAAGAGTGCCGCTGGAAAGATGAGTTGATTTCGGTCAAAATCGATATAAAGATCACCGAAATCGAATGCACGGTTTGCAAATGGCAAGCAAAATGATAATGGCACAATTCTGCGATTAATAGCACGATGCCATCTAGAATGGAATAAGAAACTAAGCTACTGCACTCCAACATAGCAACAAAGCATATGGAAGTGATCTACTCAAGATGCTTGACAAAATATGAACACTGAGCTACGGCTAAATCACACAAGATCAGGTTCAAACAAGCATGGAAAAAGTGCAAAAGATATCAGCTTCACAGACTTGGTGAAAATACTAACATGTTTGGATTTAACATCAGGAAGCAATGTTTAGAGTAAGATAACAACATGCTACAGGAACATATCTTGGCAAAACAAGGCATGGCATGAATCTACTCAAAGCATATAACAAAAGTTCCTTACTGACCATAAGCCAAAAGGGCACAGAAAATATGATGACACCCATGTAAACATAGCAAGTTTCGTTAACAAATTCAGACTTAGCAGAAAACTGGACATGGCATCAATAGAATTATGAAGGCATGTTTGCGAGCTCGATTCACTCAACACAAGGCATTGCATGACAAGATAAGCATACTACCAGTAAGAAGACATGTTCATGAAGCTAACCAAAGCAAGAACAAACTCATAGCATGCATGGATCAACTACAACAACCTTGGCAAAATTGATTAACACGTAAACAATCTACCAGGAACATTTTATAGCAAAAGTAGAGAAAGATTGAGTCATGCTAGGGTACTCCATAAATGCAAACAGGGACATGGATGGATAGATCACAACCATATGTCCAAATCATCCTTACTTAACATGCTCAAAAGAAGCATGGATCTCTCTGTAGCAACATGAATACATGGCATAAAAATAACAGCAGGGAAAAGACTTAGTGAAATTCTAAGTCCCTGAAATTAGCAACATCACGAGAGCTACTTTGCATGCTTGTGCCAGTCACCACATTGATCACAAAAATACATGGCATACACCCTTGTAAAGATGGCATGACATAGCCCAAAACACAGGTAGAGCTCATGCCCATATGCAGCACACAATAATCATGGCAAAAAAGACAAATGCTCAAGATCTGCTAAGTAACAGGAACTAACATTTTATAGCACTTTTGCATCAACAATTTGGGCATCAAGATAGACTCAAACAAGCATGACGCAATGGAACAAATTGAAGAGCACATCCAGATGAACATTTTGATATATGGCACGCACAAAACGGAGCTACGAATGCAGAGTTATGACATCACGAACAGGGCATAAAAATATGGGGGAAAAAGGACTTGAAGGAAAAGTTAGACCTCAGATCTAGGGTTTCACTATAGCACGGGGACCGATGCGGCGGCGGATCCCGCCGGAGAACTCATCGGAGAGCTCAGGGAAGAAGGGGCCGGCCGGGGCAGGCGGAGCTGGGGTCGGGGCCACCGGATATGGCCGGATCCGGGGCAGACGCGGCTCCAGCGGCGGATCTGGGTGGCGGAGGCGGTGGGGCGATGCATGGGGCGGCGACCGGAGAGGCGGGACGGCCGGAGCTCGGGCGGCGGGCGCGGGGGGAGAGACGCGGGCTCGCGGGGGCCTGCCGTGGGCCGAGCGGGCCAACACGGCGGCGGGCGGCTATGCGCCATGTGGCAGGCTGAGACTGGCTCGGGGCGGCAACGTGATTCGTCCGGCATCGCCCGGACGTGTCCGGCGGCGCGGAGGGAGAATTTTAGGGTTTCACCCGAAAATTTCGGAAGGGGCACATATTTATAGGTAGAGGGAGCTAGGAGAGTCCAAATGAGGTGCGGTTTTCGGCCACGCGATCGTGATCGAACAGCCGAGAGGATGGAGGGGGTTTGGATGGGTTTTGGGCCACTTTGGAGGGCTGTTGGGCTGCAACACACACGAGGCCTTTACGGTTCCCCGGTTAACCGTTGGAGTATCAAACGAACTCCAAATGGCACGAAACTTGACAGGCGGTCTACCGGTGGTGTACCAAGGCCGCTTGGCAAATCTCGGTCCATTCCGAGAATGTTTAACACCCACACACGAAAAAAGACAAACGGGGCGCCAGAGTGCATTGGAGTATCGGAATGCAAAACGGACAACCGGGAAAAATGCTCGGATGCATGAGACGAACACATATGCAAATGAGATGCACATGATGACATGATATGCAATGCATGAAATGGACAAAAAGCAAAACGAAAACAAAACCCAACCACGAGGGAATATCATAACTTAGAGCCGAAAATGGCAAGAGTCGGAGTACAAACATGGTAAGTTACATCCGGGGTGTTACAGGTGCTTACGGAGAAGAACACTGAGCTAGCTCAGGAACTAGAAAAGTGTCAGCGCCAGCTGCTTGCTGCCAATGCCGTACTGGAGAAATACAAGGCATCTCCCGGTAATATTTTCCTCTATCGAAAATTCATAATGATACACTGATAGTGTGAATCTGGGTACTTATCTTTGTGTTGGGTTGTTAGACCAAGTACGGGAGCAGCTGGACGCCGCTCGAAGCGAAGAACACGGAGCCAAAAATCTACTAGCAGCGGGCGAGCGTGTATTGACAAAAGTCGTTCAAGAGAAAAAGAAACTCCAGGATTCGAACGCCAAACTGGGTGAAGAACTGAAAGATGTGCTAGCTTAGCTAGCGGACTCTGTGAAGGAGAACAAGAAGCTGCGCAGCAGCATATTCGGTACGTGTCCACTTTTATCTTATAACAATTTGGAGGTAACGGTAGCTGATATAGCTGTAATTGCAGGTGTATTGACGAACCATCCCAAAGAGGAGGTGTCCGGATCATCGAGTGATCTTCTTCAAGGGCTGTCGCAGTTGCACGAGCAAGCTCGGTAGGCGATGCGGAGTGTAGCCAAGGCCTTATGGCCATCCGGCTCCCCTCTAGGAAGCATGGAGAAGCTGGTAGAGCTGTTCAAGGGAGCGCGGCGGCGTGTCCGGCTGTGGAAGATATCGGCCTGCCGAGAGGGTGCGCGAGAGGCCTGGGCCATGGTGAAGACGCGATATACCAAGATGGATCCTAATCACATGGTTCGTGTCGGACCGCTAGGGCCGAATGGGGAAGAAATTCCCATTAGTTTAGTATATGACCAAGTAGAGGTGGCCGCTAAATATTCCCAACAGGATTGTAAATTAGACCGCCTTTTGGACGGTATAGAGGAAGAAGTGTTTGAGTCATGAGCGACTATGTACTTTCCTTCTAGCTTGATAATAAATACAATTTTCATCACCGACCTTTTCGCTTCAACCTCTTGATCCGAAGGTTCAGAGTGTTTCTGAATACCGTAGCGGTAGAATATACCGGGGTATGCGTGGAAACCAGGCGTAGGGGTCATAATTGCTCAAACAAACAATGTGTATCCGGCTAATTATGTTATATTACATTATGTAAGAAACATCTTCCAGAGAGAATAGTTCTGTTAAGGGTTCCTTTCCCTGGGTGTAAATGCATGTTAATGTGCATGTCCGAACTGTGATTGATAAAATCGTAGAGTAAGTAACATCTGGGGTTCACAATGGAGTGAATGCAAAAAAACCTTTAATTCGCCGACCGAATATTCCCTTAAGAATTCTAGCTTTCGGCTTCACCCAGTTTGAGGTACACATCCGGATGACCCGGTAGTAACAATCGCAGAGGTGCTCCCTTTATGCCCTAGCCGAACTAACGGGAACGTAGGGCATACGCACAGGAGCCAGGCAACCTAGCTTGGCCAAAACTTAAGTCATATCGATGCATATAGTGGCGAAGAAAAGATACATATGAAAAAAAAGGAACGCATATGTGCTGAGCTTGATGCTCGAAGAATAGTCGCAAGCTTTTGTACGAGAAGCCCCTAGGTATAGTGAACGTACATATTTAAAGATGTACGCGTCAGGTAGGGATGGTCTAACCGCACTAAAGCCGTGGCTAAAGAGAAAACGAAAAAGGTAAAAGACGAAAAGAGAAAATAAATAAATAATGGTAATAATAGGAGGGAGGAAACAAACACAGAGTTCGGTGTTAGGCATAAAATCGTCGTAGTCTGGCCACATTCCAGGGGTTCGGCTCCAGGTGATTATCTGACGCATCACGTAGGCGGTACGCTCCTCTGGTGAGAACTTCGTCAATGATGAAGGGACCCTCCCACTTGGGATTGATTTTGTCCTTTTTCTTCTCCGGCAAGCGTAGAACGAGTTCACCAATGTTATACATCTTGGCCCGCACTTCTCTGCTTTGATACCTATGAGCCTGCTGTTGATAAAATGCGGAACGGGCTTTGGCGATGTCACGCTCCTCCTCCAAGGCATCTAAGCTGTCCTGCCGATCAAGCTCGGCTTCTCTCTCTTCGTACATACGGACTCGAGGTGAGTCATGAATAATATCGCAGGGTAACACTGCTTCCGCACCGTACACCATGAAGAAGGGTGTATATCCAGTAGAGCGGTTGGGCGTGGTCCACAGCCCCCAGAGTACGGAGTCAAGTTCCTCCACCCAATGCTTGTCTGATTCCTTGAAAGACCACACTAATCTGGGTTTGATGCCGCTCATAATAAGACCATTAGCCCGTTCGACTTGACTATTTGTTTGCGGGTGATAGACAGAGGCGTAATCGAGCTTAATGCCTAGATTAGCGCACCAGGTTTTCACCTCATCGGCTGTAAAATTGGAGCCATTATCGGTGATTATACTATGCGGGACACCGTAACGGTGTACCACGCTGGATAGGAAATCTATTACTGGCCCCGCTTCGGCCGTTTTAACTGGTTTGGCCTCTATCCACTTAGTGAATTTATCCACCATGACCAGCAGATACTTTCTCTTATGGCTTCCTCCTTTAAGGGGTCCGACCATATCGAGTCCCCAGACCGCAAAAGGCCAAGTGATGGGGATTGTTTGTAAGGCAGTGGGGGGCATATGGCTTTGATTGGCAAAGAGTTGGCATCTGACGCAATGTTGGACAAGGTCCTATGCATCTGCTCGGGCCATCGGCCAATAAAACCCTATACGGAAGGCCTTGCTAACAAGGGCCCGAGCTGCGGCATGGTGACTGCCGAGTCCAGCAAGAATTTCAGCCAAGAGCTGCCACCCCTCTTCCTCGGATATACATTGTTGAAGGACTCCGGTGGCGCTTTTCTTATAGAGCTCTCCATCATGAACCGTGTACGGCTTTGAATGCCGAACAATGCAGCGGGCCTCATTCGGGTCCTCAGGAAGCTCTTTCCTGTTAAGCTAGGCCAGGAAGGGTTCGGTCCATGGGGCAATGACTGCCATGATGAGATGCACCGACGGTGTTATTTCGGTGGCTGAGCCCCCGACGACGTCGGTGTTTCCAGGATCTGGGTTATGTTTGGATCCAGACTAGTATTGCCGTTTTCTCTTGCCTCACCACGAATGGCTTAAAGAGCCTTTCCAGGAAAATATTAGGTGGGACGAGGTCGCGCTTAGCGCTGATACGAGCAAGAACATCCTCCGCTTGATAACTTTCTCGAGCCACATGATGGAACTTGAGCCCTTCGAACCGGGCCAACATTTTTATGACTGTGTTACGATACGCTGCCATCTTCGGATCTTTGGCGTCGAAATCTCCATTTATTTGAGATATTGCAAGGTTTGATTCCCCGCGTACTTCTAGGCATTGTATGCCCATGGAGACAGCCATCCGGAGACCATGCAATAAGGCCTCGTATTCGGCTGCGTTATTGGAGTCTGTGTATAGTATTTGGAGAATGTACTGGACGACGTCTCCAGTAGGGGATGTTAAAAGGACGGCCGCTCCTAACCCTGCCAGCATTTTGGAGCCGTCGAAATACATGACCCAATTGGAGTATGTGCCGTACTCTTTAGGGAGTTCGACCTCTATCCATTCGGCGACGAAGTCGGCTAGTACTTGGGATTTTATAGCTCGACGTGGCTTATATGTAATGTCAAATGGGAGGAGCTTGATGGCCCATTTGGAAATCCGACCCATAGCATCGTGGTTGTTTATAATGTCATTGAGTGGTACTTCGAAGGCCACCGTGATCGAACACTCCTGGAAGTAGTGACGGAGCTTTCGGGATGCCATGAAGACCGCGTATGCTATCTTTTGATAATGAGGGTACCGGGATTTGCATGGTGTAAGGATAGTAGATACGTAGCATACTGGCTTCTGAAGTGGGAATTTATGTCCGTCCTGTTCTCGTTCAAAGACGAGTACGGTGCTCACCACCTGATGTGTTGCCAATATGTATAATAACATCGGTTCACCGATGTTTGGTGCGGCCAGGATTGGGTTGCTCGCAAGAAGGGTTGATGTAGAGTAGGAACCCTAGGGGCCGATATTTCATGATAGGAGCGAATCCCGCGATGAACACGAAGAACACAAAGGGGAAACGAGGGGAACACAAAGGAAAACACGGGAGAAACGCTAAACCAACACAAGATAGTCACACATGTGCTAGATCCTCGGATACATAAGAGGTCACACGGTACACGATCAACTAAGGCAATACAAGGGTAACGGTCTTCTCCGTGAGGAGGTCTTGATGTTCTTCTCCACAAGGAGGTCTTGAATCTAAAGGGATCTTCTCCGAAGAAGCCGCGGTCTCTCACGAGGAGTAGATCCGATGTGGATGAGCGTAGCTCGATCTCTGAAATGAGCTAAACCAACACTAACCCTAGCTAGGATGAATAAGGGGTCTATTTATAGTTTAAGTGAAAATGGGGGCGAAAGTAGGGCTACATGGGCCTGGGGCCCGAATCTGGACACAGCCAGGTACCAGACGTCCGCTGGGGACCGGTCATCCGGGGTCTCAGGAGCGGCTGGACGTCCGCTCATTCTGGCTCGGATGCTGGTGTAGCGGATTTCCGGTGGCTACCGGTCGTCCGGTCGCCAGTCGTCCGCTGGCACCAGTCGTCCGCTCATTTGGCTCGGGTGCAGGGGCACTGGTCGTCCGGTCTAGGCCAGACGTCCGCTCACTGGGGTTCGGCTGGAGCATCAGGCGCCGGACGTCTGGTCCCGGTCGGTCGTCCGGTGGCTGGGACTTTTCCTGCAGCCCTCCTCCTTCACCGTCTTCTCATCCATCCTCTTGTTCTTCTTGTCCTTGCTCCTTAGCTTCTCCATGATACCTAAGTATGCACAAAGTGTCCATATGAGGTATTAGCCAAGTCTCATGTGCATTGAAGTGGAATTGTGAGAGGAGAGATGTCACCTCGGTTTCAAGAGCTCTTGCACGTGCTCGTGTCATGGGTCCAAGAGGTGTCGTAGGCGATGTAGTTGGGTCCATGGGGATGGCCTTGGGATGCTCCGCATCATCTCCCCTCCCTTGGGGAAGATCCGTCCTCAGATCAAATTCTTCATCACGATGGAAGGGAGAGAGATCTTTGACATTGAAGATGTCGCTCACATTGTACTTGCCGCGCGGGAGGTCGATCTTGTAAGCATTGTCGTTGTAGCGTGTGAGCACCTTGAAGGGTCCATCCGCTCGGGGTCGAAGTTTGGACTTGCGTTCTTGTGGAAAACGGTCCTTGCGAAGGTGTAGCCACAAGAGATCACCAATGTTGAAGACCAGAGGTTGCTTGTTGAAGTTGAGCTTGGTCACAAGGCATTGAACTTGGTGCTCGATGGTGTTTCTTGTATCTTCATGCACCTTCTTGAGATGTGTCGCTCGTGCACTAGCGTCCAAATTGATGCGCTCTTGGAGTGGTAGAGGGAGAATGTCCAATGGTGACAAAGGGTTGAAGCCGTAGACAACCTCGAAGGGGGACTTGCCGGTTGTGGAGTGTCTTGCTCGGTTGTAGGCGAACCCGGCGATAGGTAGGCACTCATCCCACTCCTTGATGTTCTTCTTGATGAGTACTCGAAGTAGAGAGGAGAGTATGCAGTTGGTAACTTCCGTTTGGCCGTCGGTTTGTGGATGATATGCCATAGAGAAGAGTAGCTTGATTCCGAGCTTGGCGCATAGGGTCTTCCAAAAGTAGCTAAGGAACTTGACGTCGCGGTCCGAGACGATAGTCTTTGGCACTCCATTTAGATGCTATATTTCCCTACAAAAGAGATTAGCAACATGTGAAGCATCGTCTATCTTGTTGCAAGGAATGAAATGTGCCATTTTTGAGAAACGATCCACAACGACAAATACCGAATCCTTCCCATTTCTAGTCCTAGGAAAACCAAGTACAAAGTCCATGCTAATGTCTTCCCATGGTTGATATGGAATTGGTAGAGGCATATAAAGGCCATGTGATTGAGCTTTGGACTTAGCTTTGCGATATGTAGAGCATCGGTTGGTGAAGCGGTTGACGTCGCGGTACATCTTGGGCATAAAGTAGTTATTGGAGAGCGTGGCGAATGTCTTGTCACGTCCAAAATGTCCCATTAAGCCTCCTTCATGAGATTCTTGCAAAAGCAACAAATGAAGAGAAGACTCGGGGATGCAAAGTTTGTTAGCTCTCATAAGATATCCATCTTTGATGTAATAGCGTTCCCAAGAGGTGTGCGTCAAACACTTGGCATAAGGAGTAGCAAAAGTAGGGTCATGCGCATACAATTCTTTGATATGCTCAAAACCAATGACATCCAATTCAAGTTGAGTAACAAGCATGCATATGCGAGAAAGGGCATCTGCCACAATGTTTTCCTTACCCTTAATGTACTTGATGACATAAGGAAAAGACTCAATAAATTCACTCCATTTAGCATGACGCTTGTTCAACTTGGTTTGGCCCTTAAGGTACTTGAGCGTTTCATGATTGGTATGAATGATAAACTCATGAGGGCGAAGATAGTGTTCCCATTCATGCAAAACACGGACTAAAGCATATAGCTCTTTGTCATAGATGGGGTAATTGAGTTGCACGCCAGAGAGTTTCTCACTAAAGTAAGCTATGTGGCGCTTCTCTTGTGTTAACACACTTCCTATGCCATTACCACTAGCATCACAATGAATCTCAAAGGGTTTGTCAAAGTTGAGTAAAGCAAGCACGGGAGCATGAGTAAGCAAATCCTTAAGCTCATTGAAGCGGTATATTGGGATGGTCCCCAAACAAAAGGCACATTCTTCTTGCTCAAAGCATGCAAAGGAGAAGCAATGGTGCTAAAATATTTCACAAAGCGACGATAGAAACCCGCAGGGCCAAGAAAGCTACGCACTTATTGCAAATTGGTTGGTTGTGGCCAAGTCTTAATAGCATTGATCTTGGACTCCTCAACATGAACACCCTTAGAAGAAACAACAAAACCCAAGAAAACGAGCTTGTCAACACCAAAAAGGCATTTCTCCATATTAGCATAGAGATGCTCTTTTCGAAGAGTTTGCAAAACGGTTCGGACATGGGTGACATGCTCTTTGAGAGACTTGCTAAAAACAAGGATATCATCGATGTAGGCCACAACAAACACACCAATGTAAGGGCGAAATACATGATTCATAAGGCGCATAAAAGTACCTGGTGCTTCCGATAGACCCATAGGCATGACTAACCACTCATACAAGCCAAACTTGGTTTTGAAAGAGGTTTTCCATTCATCACCCTCTTGTATGCGGATTTGATAGTAACCACTTTTAAGATCAGTTTTAGAAAAGATAGTGGAACCACTAAGTTCATCAAGCATATCATCAAGGCGTGGAATGGGATACCTATAACAAATGGTGATAGCATTGATAGGTCTACAACCAGAGCACATGCGAAAGCTACCGTCTCGTTTTGGCACAAGAATGACCGGGACGACACAAGGGCTCAAACTTTCACGCACATATCCATGGTCTATGAGATGCTTTACTTGCCTTTTTATTTCTTTGGTTTCTTCGGGGTTGACGCGGTAGGGAGCTTTGTTCGAAAGCGGTGCTCCGGTGATGAGGTCAATGCGGTGCTCAATGCCTCGTAGTGGAGGTAGTCCCAGAGGTAGCTCGTCAGGGAAAACATCATGAAATTCCTGCAAAAGAGAAGACAACACTAGAGGAAGAGTGTGAGAAGTGTTAGTTTGTGGTGCATTGTCCTTGCACACAAGGACGTAGTGTAGGACACTAGATGGGTTCTCACACACTCCTCTTATCTCACTTTTGGTGGCAAATAGGACTAAGTTCTTCTTTTCGCTCATCGTGGAGGTGTTCGATTTGGGCTTGTGGCGCTTACTCTCTTTTTGGTGGCTCGCTCTCTCACTATTATCTCCACGATGGGTGGCTTGGTTATCGCCGATCACTTGGCTTGGCGACATTGGACAAAGGACGTATTCCTTGCCCTTCATCTTGAAGATGTAGTGGTTGGTTTGGCCGTTGTGGATGACTCCTCTATCAAATTGCCATGGGCGTCCAAGGAGAAGGTGGCAAACAGTCATTGGAACGATGTCGCACTCCAATGTGTCTTCGTAGGCTCCTATTTTGAAGGAGACTTGTACTCAATGCTCGACTTGGATAGTGCCGGAGTCGCTAAGCCATTCCACTTTGTATGGATGTGGATGCTTCGTCTTGGGCAATTGGAGCTTGGAGCAAACTTCTTCACTTGCGAGGTTATGACAACTCCCTCCATCGATGATGACCTTGACGGATCGTCCATTGATGCCGGCCTTGGTGTGGAATATGTGGCATATTTGGTCTTCGTCTTGGTGATGTTGGAGAGTCAAGACTTTGGAGACAACAAGAGAGGGACTTGAATCTTCATCGCAAAAGATTTGTTCCTCTTCATCGTTGACTTGCCGGTGCATGGTGACTTGCTCAAGAGCGTTCATTTCTCCTTCACTCATCGAGTTGTATGTGCCGTCGTCGTTGAGGATCATGGTCCGCTTGTTGGTGCACTTGTAGGACTTGTGGCCTCGGCCTCCGCATGTGAAGCATTTGAAGGAACTCTACTTGACGGTCTCCTCGGTTGGGGTTGATGATGATGAAGATCTCGGCTTGAAGTTGCTTGTAGTAGGAGGATGACTTGGAGTAGACGAAGCTTTCTTGGAACTCAACTTGTCGATGTTGCTAGTAGAAGGCTTGGTAGACGGTGTTGGAGTCGTTGAAGCTTGGGTGTTGGAGAAGCCGTATGACTTGGATGAGAACTTGGCATACTTGAAATCATCTTGCACTTGGCGTTCCGCTTTGGTAGCTTGATGCACTAGCTCGATGAGGTTCGAGTATGGTTGGAAGTCAGCAATCTTCTTGATAGGATGGTTGAGTCCATTCAAGAAACGTGCCATTGTTTGATCATCATCTTCTGTGACGTTGGCTCTTATCATGGCAATCTCCATCTCCTTGTAGTACTCTTCAACGCTCTTGGTTCCTTGCTTGAGTAGTTGGAGTTTCTTGAAGAGGTCGCGGTTGTAGTAGGTAGGCACGAAGCATGCTCGCATGACATCCTTCAATTGCGCCCAAGTGGTGATAGGCGGTTCACCTCTTGCCTCACGGTGCTCGATGACTTGTTGCCACCAAATGAGGACATAGTCTTGGAACTCAAGGGATGCCATCGTGATCTTCTTCTCTTCATTGTAGTTGTGTAAACAGAAGATCTTGTCAACTTTCAATGCCCACGAAAGATACTCTTCGGGATTGTTGCTTCCGTTGAACTTGGGCATGGTGAACTTGAGCTTGCCATAGCGTTGTTCTTCATTGTGTTGGGGTTGGGGATGATGACACCCATGTTGTTGATAATTGTCCAACTCGTGTTGCTCATGGCGCGAAGGGTTGTCAACCTCATGTTGGACTTGTCATGGAGGATGTCCATTCTTGTCATGCTCTTGATGAACTTGATGTTCTTGGTGAGCTTGTGGAGGAGCTTGTCGAGCTTGACGTTGCACGTGAGCTTGATGTCGTCGTTCATGGATTTCTTCACGAAGTGCTTTCTCTTGTTCACGCGCTTGTCGGCCTCGGTTGGCTACGGCTCGACTTGAATCTTGGAGGGCTTGTTGCGCCTCAAGTGCTTGAGCATCACGGAGTTGTTGTTCTTGGCGTTGTGCTTCAGCATCTTGTGCTACTTGGTGTAGGCGCGCTTGCTCTTCCTCTTCATGTTGGCGTTGTCATTGCCGTTCTCGTGCTAGTGCAAATGCCTCTTGGGTTTGACGTCATCGATTCTCTTGAGAGTCGGTGTCGCGTAGAGGATTGAGGCTTTCTTGACGATCATTGCGCGCGACACGGCATATAGTGTTCGATGTCGGTGTACTTGAGCCGGAAAGAGTGAAGTCGGAGTGGCGACTTGAACGACCCCTTCCTGTAGAGGACGAAGTGGAAGAAGAGCGGTTGAGCAACAAAGCGCGAATCTCGTCCATCCTTGCGTCATTCTCTTGCTTGTGATCGTCGACCTTGTTGTCAAAGTAGTCCCTTGTACGTTGCTCGGAGAGTCGTAAGTCGGCGGCGAGGTTGTCGATGCGTTCAGTCATAGCTTGTTGCTCTTGATGCAAAGCACGTCGTGCACCAAAGAGGTGACTCTTGGTGACATAGGAGTTCATGTCGTCGTCGTGCTCAATGAAGAGTGGGTTGGTGTCAGGACCCCGATTCCAAGTCACATCGATCTAGCATGTAACACCTCATATCGCTTTGCGGCTTCACGCACGGTATTCCCACGGGTGTCGCCTTACTATGGCCCGGGACCGTTTGCGTCTTTTGGCTCACGTATATGATAGTGTCGCTAGCATCCATATGACAGAGAACCTAGGCCGACATGACTAGTTATGAACCCAAAGTGGCACTAACTTACGGGGACAGGCATACATGAAACAACATTGAGCATGTCGGTCAGCAGCGTGTGAATCCGGGCTGTAGCACTGGGCTAACAGGACTCCGAGAACCTGGGCTGTAGTAGGCGAGGTAGGACTCTGGATGTCACCGTGTGACATTTACCCGAAGGGACAGACACAGGAACAAAGTGAATCACATGCCGGCCAGTCAAGTGTTCCAGAGCAGTAGTGCTGGGCTAGCAGGACTCCGGTGAACCGGACTGTAGCGGACTACTATGGCTCATGGAAGCACAAGACTACATTTCCCCATAAGAGAGGCTACCAAGGATAAACAACTAGGTTGTCAGATCCCACACATACCAAGCATTTCAATCATACACACAATATGCTCGATATGTGTAAATACAACATGGCATCACAACATAACTCTACGACTCAAGTATTTATTCATTAGGCTCCGAAGAGCGAGATATTACAAACATGGGTCTCATGACCCAACATTCAGAGCATACAAATCAAAGCACATGCGGAAGCTTAACATGTTTGAGTACATACATCTACAAATGAAAAAGGCTGAGAAGCCTGACTATCTATAAGACCCTCCCAAGGTACAAGATCGTAGCTGAGGTAACAAGCTAAACTTCGAAGTCCATGCGATAGTACTAGTGAGACTGAACTTTCTCTGCAAAACATAAAGTAGGCAAACGTGAGTACAAATGTACCCAACAAGACTTACATCAGAACTAACTACATATGCATCGGTATCAACAAAGGGGGTGGTGGAGTTTAACTGTAGCAGGCCAGCTTTGACTCGGTGGCTATCCTGAACTACGACTGCAAGTAACTCTTTGAGGTGGCGCACACGAGTCCACATATTCACCATATCAATACACCACTATGAATCCGCTCCCGTCTCCCTACGAGAACGCCATCCATAGCACTCACACTTATCTTGCGCATTTTAGAGTATCCACTTTCACTTGTCTATGAACTATGCAAGGGGTCCAAGTTTCCATATCCGAGGAATCCGGCTATTCGAATAGATAATGATAACCCTGCAGGGGTGTACTTCTTCACACACACTCCCGCCACTTATCGCCCTGTACACGTCATGTACCTCGGCAACCTTCAAGCAGAAGCCGAGCGAGGGAGTTGGCCACGACCTGACTAACCAACAAGTCTCTAGTCCAGGTTTATCGCCTATTCGGGTTCCATCCGCAAGGAGATCCGGCCAGGGTGTTGCTCACGGCCCCAAACGATGTGTGCAGGGTTCCCAAGCCCACCTCGACGGATGGATCTACGCTTGGTACACCGTGCCATGGTGCCTAGTCTGTCCCAAGCCCACCTGTACCGGGTACCACTTGGTAGACTACTAACACAACCTGCAAACACCAGAAACTAGTTGCAACTCCTGGACAGAGATCAGGTTGATTAATAAGTCGAGAGGGGCACTTAAGCATTCCAATGCATGGTAGTAGCTGTTCATGGATCACAAACACAGAACTCAGTTCCTGAGGACGGCTGCAATGAGACAACCCACCATGTACTCCTACATGGCCTCTCACCGCTACCTTTACCAAATCGTGTTCACACACTTAGCTCTCAACGGTAGGACATGTTCACCACATTCCAATTCATCCCCGATGAATCAGACCTGACTCAACTCTAAGCAGTAGCAGGCATTACAAACAAGCATGAATGAGTAGGCACAACATGGCTCAAACAACTCCTACTCATGCTAGTGGGTTTCATCTATTTACTGTGGCAATGACAGGTCATGCAGAGGAAAGGGTTCAACTACCGCATCATGTAACAGTTGAATCGGTGTTGTCCTAATGCAGTAAAAGAGAGCAGGAGCGAGAGAGTGGGATTGTATTGAAATGAACAAGGGGGTTTTGCTTGCCTGGCACTCCTGAAGATGTTATATCTCTTCATCGGTGTCATCGAACTCATCGTCGGGAGCACGTCTATCGAGAGGGGACAAATACTGGCAACATAGAAGGAAAACACAATCAATGCAATGCGACAATATGATGCATGAATGTGACATGGTAATATGAGTGAGTTGGGCTAATGCAACTACAACCAGGGTGGTTTGAGCTTATTTGAATCAAAGATTCAAATACTAACTCAAGTTATGAATTCAAAAGAGTGCATTATCATGTTTGTTTTATACTGCAGGGTTAAGTTGCTTTAACATGCATGAAAATGGTACAGATGGATAGATTGGATTTTTCTGATCATTTTTCATATATAAGTTATTTCATTCTGAGCTATGGTTGAATTTCTATGATTTTTTGAAGTTTGCAACAATTTCTGGAATTTTCTTTATAACAATAAATCCAGAAATTAGTTATTGTGTCAGCAGTGCGTCAGGGTCACGTCAGCAGTCAAAGGGGACGTCCAGGTCAAACCTGACCAGTGGGTCCCGTGTGTCAGGTCATTAGTCTAACTAATAATTAGTAAACACTAATCCTAACCTAATTAATAGGCCGGCCCCACCTGTCATAGGCTCAGGGGGGAGTCAACCTGGGCCCACACGGGGTCAAACATGGTCAAATGGGGTCAAACTCGCCGGCGTTTAGCCGCCGGCGAGGCCAGACGCGGTGGGGTGGTGCGGGTTTCGTGCTCCGGTGACCAAATCGACGGCGGAGAGCAGCTACGTGACGCGGGGAGCGAGCCGCGTTGTTTGGTGGTAGTGGTGGAGCTCAGGGTGGCCGGGAACGACGCCGGCGACGACCTTGGCGGTCGCCGGAGTTCGGGCGAGGTCGAACCTGAGGCTACAGGGCACGGCGAGGCGCGTGGAGCGGTGCTACGGGCTGCTTGGGCTGCGATGAACGCGATGGCGTGCTCGGAATCGAGCCAGCGTGGCTGTGGCCACGACGGCGACATGCAGAGGCGGCGACGCATGCGGCCAAGCTCGGCGTGGTCGCTGTGGTGCACAAGAAGGCAAACGGGGAGTATCAGGAGGTAGCAGGGCTCATGGCGCGTCGGGCGAGCGGGTTGGAGGAGTCGGGGACAAGCCGGAGCAAGCGGGGCGGTGAAGTGGATCTCCGGCAACGAGCAGTGAAGATGAGGTCGATGCGGTGGCTTCAGGGCGAATGAGCGCTCGGGGCTCAGTCTGCTCGACGGAGAGGACGGTGGCGGAGCTCGTGGACACGGCAGGGCGGTGCGAGGACGACGGTGGACATGAGAACTATGGTGGCGTGGCTGCGGCAGCTTCGGCCATGGTGGGAGAGAGCGAGGAAGGGAGACAGAGATGTGAGCGAGGTGTCCACGGGGTCGGGGCGGCGCCGCGGAGGCGTTTCGAGGCGTCGCGCTGGCGCGGGCGAGGGCAGGTAGGCAGGGAGGTGGCGTGGCGAGCTCGGCGGCGTCGCGGTGTCCCTCCTCTGCCTACTGGCAAAGGTAGGTGATGACTGGCACATGCTAGATGGGCCGGGCCAACCAGGTAAGTGGCCTCTGGCCTTTCTCTCTCTCTCTCTCTCTCTCTCTCTTTCTAAATTGTTTTCTGTTTTCTAATTTTCTGCAACTATTGGGCTTTAATAAAAATACTAAAACGTTTCCAGAAATCCTGAAAATAATTGTGGGCTCTGTTGGGATTATTCCTAACAGCCCTCACTTAAATCCAGAATTATTTGGGCATGTAAAATATTTAATAGCATTTATATGCCCAAATGCTAATACTATATGATTTAAATCAGAGCCCAAATATGTCCTGCAAAAATGTAAACCATTTTTGGTAGATGCTTCCACCTCAAACAGAAATGTTGAACATTTCCAAAGGGCATTTTGAATTCAATGAAAAAGATTTTATTTTGATCCTAGTTGAATTCATTTGGTGCTAGGGTTTAAGCATCCCCATTTCAAAATTAATAGAAGTTGAAAATGATGCATGGATGCAATGCCACTAATTACAAGAAGATTTCTAGGGCTGTGACAGTTGGTAGAAGTACTTGGCATATCCATCATTCCAAGAAAAATGTGAGTGGTAGAAAGAGAAGAACGAATACCAAATGTACCTTGACCGAAGTTGAAAGTGGATCGATGATCACTCCAATGTAGGACAAGGAAATAGCACAATTGGTACTAGATCTTGTCGGTTTCTCACACCTACACAAGTAAAAGATTATGGTGGAGCTTGGTTAGGATGGTGGCACCAAATTTGATGCAATTGTAAGTGGGCTGCAATAATGTTGGAAAAGATTCACAAGATGCAATGTAACAAGTAGACCAAGAATATAAGGTACATGGAAACACACACGCAAAAAGGTAAGTGGGGTCGTGCAACCAAGGGTGAGCCAAAATGTGGAATCCATAAAAATGCTCTTGTTGCACAACACTAGAGAGATGCTAGCACGATTGCACAATAGGCGGATAGAAAGAACTTGTGCACAACCTACTTAGCAAAAATGCAACGACTTCTATCCCAAGTATGCTCTATGCAAGGTGTTTCTATGATATGATCCAAGATGATCTAGTATGACAATCTTAATGTTGTATGATGCTATGGTTCTTGCTTAAAAGATCTTTGCTTATCTTTCCTTTTTGCTTAAAAGCTTGTTTGGCTCTTTGTTGTTTGAGCTCTTTTCTCATACAATGCTTGATGAACTAAGATAGCAATTGTGTATGTGATGAAAACTTTGTGACACAAGAGATGATACCAAGATATGCAACAATGATGTATGTATGCTATGGGAAGTATGATCACTAATGTGCACAAGTCTCTTTGCCGACCATACTCAAAGGCTAGTCTCGATGGGTAAGCAACGCAAAGGAGTAAGGCTATGATGTCTATCAATGTAATGGCAAGATCGATATGTCCAATACCAAGGTGAGGTTACCGTTTCTTGCTTACGGTATGGTGTCAAAATGATGGCACAAATACCAAGGTGTAGTCGACGTTGTTGTTGTTCATGACACGTCCGTGGCAAAAATGAGCGGCGATGATATCGGTGTTGAACCGTACCTAGATAGCTGAAACACAAATAGGACACGGTACCGCAACTCAAATTCGCAAAGTGCGAAGTAGTAAACGTGTCGTAGAGCGAAATGGGTAAGCAATGGTGGTGGTATGCGGAAGTGGTGGAGGTGTATAGTGGTGGGAGTGCGTATGCAGAAATGTGGGGCAGTGGTGGTGACTAGGCTGAAAAAAATTTAGTTTCGTCAGGGAACTCCGGACGTCTGGTGGGTGAGCGGTCGTCCGGTCGTCGGACGTCGGGTGGCGAGTGGACGTCTGGTGCCTGGGCACTGCTCAAGCACGAGATGAACTTCACGTGGGCGGAGTGGATGAGGTGAAATTCGTCGATTGTGGGTGATTTCATGGATGGAAAGGGCGGAGACAAGGGAAAAAAGCTTGATCCACTCAAAACAAAGCAAATCCACGGATCAAAACTAACAAAATTTCAACACACCAACAAATCACAAAAAATTTTTGGGGCTATTTTTGTGGGGAATTTTCGAATTAGGATGAAAAACAACAAAAACTAGGCTAGAAACACAACGGGGAGGCTCCGAAATCGTGATCAACATGGCTCTAGATACCAAGATGATGTAGGGTAGGAACCCTCGGGGCCGATCTTTCACAATAGGAGCGAATCCCGCGATGAACACGAAGAACACAAAGGGGAAACAAGGGGAACACAAAGGAAAACATGGGAGAAATGCTAAACCAACACAAGATAGTCACACATGTGCTAGATCCTCTGATACATAAGAGGTCACACGGTACACGATCAACTAAGGACGATACAAGGGTAATGGTCTTCTCCATGAGGAGGTCTTGATGTTCTTCTCCTCAAGGAGGTCTTGAATCCAAAGGGATCTTCTCCGAAGAGGCCGCAGTCTCTCACGGGGAGTAGATCCGATGTGGATGAGCGTAGCTCGATCTCTGAAATGAGCTAAACCAACACTAACCCTAGCTAGGATGAATAGGGGGTCTATTTATAGTCTAAGTGCAAACAGGGGCGAAAGTAGGGGTACATGGGCCTCAGGCCCGGATCTAGACACAGCCAGGTACCGGACGTCCGCTGGGGACCGGTCGTCCGGTGTCTCAGGAGCGGCTGGACGTCCGGTGGCTGCCGGTCGTCTGCTCATTCTGGCTCGGATGCTGGTGTAGCGGACTTCCGGTGGCCGTCGGTCATCCGGTCGCCGGTCGTCCACTGGCACCGGTCGTCCGCTTGTTTGGCTTGGGTGCAGGGGCACTGGTCGTCTGGTCTGGGCCGGATGTCCGCTCGCTGGGGTTCGAGCATCAGGCGCCGGACGTCCGGTCCCGGCCGGTCGTCCGGTGGCTGGGACTTTTCCTGCAGCCCTCCT
The DNA here is from genome assembly GCF_018294505.1 of Triticum aestivum. Lineage (NCBI taxonomy): Eukaryota > Viridiplantae > Streptophyta > Magnoliopsida > Poales > Poaceae > Triticum > Triticum aestivum. The sequence goes on along the minus strand of NC_057809.1, from coordinate 344,949,785 downwards.
TCTTCTCCATCTTCTCATCCATCCTCTTCTTCTTATCCTTGCTCCTTAGCTTCTCCAGGATACCTGAGTATGCACAAAGTGTCCGTATGAGGTAGTAGCCAAGTATCATGTGCATCGAAGTGGAATTGTGAGAGGAGAGATGTCACCTCGGTTTCAAGAGCTCTTGCACGTGCTCGTGTGATGGGTCCAAGAGGTGTCGTAGGCGATGTAGTTGGGTCCATGGGGATGGCATTGGGATGCTCTGCATCAAGGGTTTTTATTTCCTCTAGTCCGGCTGTTGCCGCGTTCGTCCACTCGAAGTGGTCGGTTCGCCATAGAAGGCGATAGAGTGGCAGTGCCTTTTCTCCCAATCTGGAGATAAAGCGGCTTAGAGCTGCTATGCAACCCGTGAGCTTTTGAACATGTTTAAGGTCTGTTGGCTTAGCCAATTGTGACAAAGCTTGGATTTTGGCTGGGTTTGCTTCAATTCCTCTATTGGAAACGATGAAGCCCAGCAGTTTTCCAGCAGGGACCGAAAATGCACTTCTCCGGATTGAGCTTAATGTCATACACGCGGAGGTTGTCGAATGTGAGACGTAAATCGTCTATTAGTGTTTTGACGTGCCTAGTTTTGATGAAGACGTCGTCCACCTAAGCTTCAACTGTCTTGCCAACCTGTTTCTCCTGGCATGTTTGAATCATGCGTTGGTATGTGGCACCGGCGTTCCTGAGCCCGAAGGGCATAGTGTTGAAGAAGAATGGCCCATATGGGGTGATGATTGCCATTGCAGCTTGATCGGATTCCTTCATTTTGATTTGATGGTCTCCAGAATATGCGTCAAGAAAACACAGTGAGTCGTGTCCTGCGGTGGCGTCAATGATTTGATCGATGCGGGGGAGGGGGAAGGGATCCTTGGGGCATGCCTTGTTGAGGTCTTTAAAATCGACACACATGCGCCAGGATTTGTCCTTCTTTGGTACCATCACCAAATTTGCCAGCCAGTTCGGATGTTTATTTCTCTAATGAATCTGGCCTCGATTAGCTTGGCTAGCTCTTCCCCATAGCTTGGCGTTCGGGTTTGGAGAAGCGCCGCAGTGTTTGCTTGACCGGTTTGTGTCCCTTCAATATATTGAGGCTGTGTTCGGCCAACTCGCATGGGATTCCTGGCATATCAGAAGGGTGCTAGGCGAATATATCCCAATTCTCGCGTAGGAACTCTCGTAGAGCGGCATCAACCGTTGGGTCTAGTTGTGCTCCTATGGATGCTGTCTTCTTGGGGTCCGTTGGGTGGACTTGGAATTTGACTATTTCTTCTGTCGGCTTGAATGAGGTGGATTTGGGTCATTTGTCTAGGACCACATCATCTCTGTAGCGTAGCCCTGTTAGCCCGCTACAGCCCGGTTTACCGGGGTCCTGCTAGCCCAGTGCTACAGCCCGGACCCACTTGCTGATAACCGACACGTTCGATGCTGGGTCATGGATGCCTGTCCCTGTAAGTCTGTGCCACTTTGGGTTTACGACTAGTCATGTCAGCCCGGGCTCCTTATCATATGGATGCTAGCGACATCATCATATACGTGAGCCAAAAGGCGCAAACGGTCCCGGGCAAAGGTAAGGCGACACCCGTGGGAATACCGTGCGTGAGGCCGCAAAGTGATATGAGGTGTTACAGGCTAGATCGATGTGACATTGAGTCGGGGTCCTGACAGCGTTGGCATCAGAGCCGGACTGCCTGTAGGTTCTCCAAGCCAAACTGGTCGATGTTGAGTCTAGAAATGCTTTAGTTATATGTAGGGGAATTGATTGTGGGATGGTACGTAAGGCTCTTTTTACTTCTTTACCTCATGGCATTCTGATCTGAGTCAGTCCATTCTTCTACCGGGGATTAAGGATTAGGATCTTCTCTCTCTATCAGGTTCACGTGTTACGAATCAGTAGTACCTTATAGGTTTGATGACTACAAGCCTAGTTCAGCTCTACTACCTTGTTATGCTGATAAGTTGAACCCAGAACCTTGATATGATATTGTTGGGTGTCTATGCAATTTTTTTGATAAATGTCTCAAACCCTTCTTGAGCATTTACAGCCGTTATGCTGTCGAAATTTTGCTAGAAATTCTAATGCCTTTGCATTATGGTTGTGCTTTCAGATGGCCACTCGCGACCAAAATCAAGTGGTTCGCCTGACCCGATGCATTGGTGTGACCGGTCATACGTCTATGTTAGTCCGAGTGATGATCGAGACGGGTTACCGTTGGTATCCCGAATACACGGTCGAAGAGCAGTTTCGAGATTTTAACCAAAGCCAGTATCTTTGCACCGTCCGGATATTTCCCTCTTATCCTGGTTCTACCGAGGCTCTTCACTGTTCCTATGGGCTCGGTGTTACTATTGAGATGGCTGTGCAAGATGCGGCTTATTCTATGATGACCATCATGCGAGTCAGGTCTGGCCTGCTTCGCAACACCGACTTCCGGTATATGCCGGCTTCACTTCCTGGAGCGCACGGATATCTCCGGGCTATCTATGCTGACCCCAGTCAGGAGGACTCACTAACTCGCACCACTGCTGAGTTGCTCGAGGATAAGGACCGAGAGAATCGGGCCTTGAGAATGGAGCTTTTCAACACCCGCGCTGATCATTGGGCCACCTTGACTCGGTTTGCACCGGCTGTGCAAGCTGGATGCATGGATATGAGAGATCTGTATCCTGTTAGGTCTGCTCTGCCGGACATGATGGATTGGCGTGATGTGGGAGGCATCACCCCACCTCGTGGTCCTCGCAGGCCACCGTTTGTTGGTCCAAGACCTCACCCTAGCCCTTTTGGTCCACAGGCTCCTCAGGACCGTTTGTTTTCGGATGCTCACGTTGAACTTCCAGGCTATGGAGGAGACTTCTATGAGAACTACTACGGAGATGACTGAGATAGTAGTAGTTCCACTAGGTATTGTAATAGTTGTATTTCCACCGTCCTGCGTGACTTGTGGAATATGACTTAGCATGTAGTAATTCCGGGGGTGTAAAAAAATAATGTATAGGAGCTTGGGATGCCTCTGATGAGATGTAATCCTCCTCTCACCGTAGTAGTACTTGTTGGTCTTGTACTAAACCTCGTATGGTGTGTATGACGATGGAATAAAAGAAGTAGTTTCTGTATCTACCATGTCATACGGATGATCATCTTGCATTCCGAGTTGTCCATTACATTCTACATTCTATGTCGGAATCTTGCCATGTTGGACTAAACCATTGTCTTGTTTCCCTAGGATGGTCAACACCCGCAACAACCCTGCTCCCCCAGAGCAGGCCGAAGGCAGCAGAGTTGGGGAAACAAATCTGCCTCACCCTCCCTCTCTGGCAGAAGTTATGCTAGAGGCTGAGAGAAACAAGCGGGAGACCAACCGTTTGTTAGAACGTATTGAACAGAACACAGCACACCATCAGAGGACTAACTTGGTGTCACTTAGTGATTTCATCAAGTTACATCCACCCACGTTCCACCACTCCGTCGAGCCTCTCGACGCTGATGACTGGCTTCGCAGTATTTCTCACAAACTGCGTTCTGCGCTAGTAGCTGAGGCTGACAAGGTCACCTTTGCTGCATATCATCTTGAAGGCCCCGCCAGCCTATGGTGGGAGAATTATGGAGCTATGCGCCCAGCGGACCATGTCACTACTTGGGCTGAATTCAGCGAGGCTTTCCGTGAACACCACATTCCGGAGGGTCTCATGGACCGTAAACGTGAGGAATTTTGCAGTTTCACTCAAGGTCGACTCTCTGTGGATGCTTACAGCAGGGAGTTTGGTAACCTCGCACGATATGCAACTGAGGAAGTTTCTACTGATGCCAAGAAGCAAGCAAGGTTCCGTAAGGGACTTAGTCCTGAGCTTCGCCGCGACCTCCGTCTGCATGAGTGCACATCTTTTCAGAAGCTTGTTAACAAGGCCATCAGTGCTGAGACTGGTCAGACTGATTATGAAGCAACACGCAAGCATGGCCGTGACTTGGGTTCCTCATCCGGTGCTGGTCCTCAGAAGCGCCGCGTGTGGGTGCCTAATACTGCCCTGCCACCCAGGTTCACACCGAGGCCATCCTTCCAGGCACCTCGCCCAGCTCAGCCATATGCACCAGCCAAGCCCTATGGTGGTCCAACCAACAATGCTCCCCACGCACCAGCTCCGTGACTTGTTTCAAGTGTGGGGAATCAGGCCACTATATGCGCGAGTGTCCCCAAACCAACCCCAACCAGACAGCAAAAACTGTTGGCCGCGGCAAGCCGACAGGGAAAGTGTTCCACGCCAAGCCGGCCACCGCTGCACGTGGCCATGTCAACTGTATCTCTGCTGAGGAAGCTCAAGAGGATCCCAACGTCGTTCTCGGTACGCTCCTTGTTAATTGCCACTCGGCATCTGTTCTTTTCGATACAGGAGCATCTCATTCTTTCATATCCGAAAATTATGCTCGTTTGCATAACACCGCATTCTGTGACATGCCATCCACTATGGAAATTTCTACTCCTGGTTCTAGATGGCAAACCTCTAGAGTAAGCCATGGAAATGAAATTCAAGTCGACAGACTTGTTTTTCTCGCATCTTTGATAGCTCTCAAATCTTCGGATATTAATATCATCTTGGGTATGGATTGGATGTCAGCCCATCATGCCAAGATTGATTGCTTCTCTAGGACTGTTCAACTCACCCATCCTTCGGGGAAGATAGTCAATGTCTTGACCCGAGTAGCCAAGCGACAGCTATATTCTCTTAACGCCAGCCCGTTGCCAGACCTCGAAGACGTTCCGGTAGTCCGTGACTTTCCGGATGTCTTCCCAGAGGAATTGCCAGGTGTTCCACCTGACAGAGATGTCGAGTTCGTAATAGATCTCATTCCAGGAACTGTCCCGATTTCCAGAAGACCCTACAAGATGGCACCTTTTAAACTAGCCGAGCTTAAGAAACAACTCGATGAGTCCTTGAAAAAGGGTTTCATCCGACCTAGTTCATCTCCTTGGGCTTGCCCCGTCCTCTTCGTCAAGAAGAAGGATGGTACGGACCGGATGGTTGTAGATTATCGACCTGTCAACTTGGTCACAATTAAGAACAAGTATCCGCTCCCCAGGATCAACGACCTGTATGATCAGCTCGCTGGATCCTCAGTCTTCTCTAAAATGGATTTGAGGTTGGGCTACCATCAAATCAAAATCAGAAACGGGGACATTCCGAAAACGGCCTTTGTTACTCGTTATGGCCAATACGAGTACACCGTCATGTCCTTCGGTTTAACCAACGCTCCAGCCACCTTCTCTCGGCTGATGAACTCAATCTTCATGGAGTATTTGGATAAATTCGTCGTGGTTTACCTCGATGATATACTCATCTACTCCAAGAACGAGGAAGAACATGCCGAACACCTAAGGCTAGTGTTGAAGAAACTTCGAGAGCATCGCCTTTATGCCAAATTTTCTAAATGTGAATTCTGGTTGTCAGAAGTGACCTATCTTGGACATGTAATTTCTGGTAAAGGCATTGCGGTTAACCCTGAGCGAGTTCAAGCCGTCCTTAATTGGACTCCACCTGAATCGGTCAAGCAAGTTCGGAGTTTCCTTGGCCTAGCGAGCTATTGCCGTCGCTTTGTCGAGAATTTCTCCAAAGTTGCCAAACCTCTAACCGAACTCCTCAAGAAAGATAAAAAGTTCGAGTGGACTCCACAATGTGAGCACAGTTTTCAGGAACTGAAAAGACGCCTTAACCTCTGCTCCCGTATTGGTACCGCCAGATTTCTCTAAGGACTTTGTTATCTACTGCGACGCCTCGCGACAAGGACTAGGTTGTATTCTCATGCAAGATCGACACGTAATTGCTTATGCTTCACGGCAATTGCACCCACATGAGGAAAACTACCCCACTCATGATCTAGAGCTTGCAGCTGTAGTCCATGCACTCAAAACATGGCGACATTACCTTCTCGGTAATCATTGCGAAATCTACACTGATCACCAAAGTCTGAAGTACATATTCACCCAACCGGATTTAAATCTCAGGCAAAGACGTTGGGTTGAGTTGATCACAGATTTCGACTTAGGAATAACTTACACCCCAGGGAAAGCCAACGTCATGGCTGATGCGCTAAGTCGTAAATCTTATTGTAACAACCTGATGTTACAACAAAGTCAACCGCTTCTCCATGAGGAATTTCGGAAGCTTAACCTTCACATTGTTCCTCAAGGTTTTCTTTCCACCTTGGTGGCGAAACCTACTCTTACGGATCAAATCATTGCTGCCCAAAAGCGAGATAAGGGAATATCTAAGATCAAGGAGAACATTGCTAACGGAGGTGCTAGATGTTTCTCCACAAATGATCATGGTGTTGTGTACTTTGAGAACCGTTTAGTGGTTCCCAAGAACCAGCATCTACGGCAGTTGATCCTTAAGGAGGCTCATGAATCTCCTCTCACCATTCATCCGGGTAGTACCAAGATGTATCAGGACCTACGCCAAAGGTTCTGGTGGACTAGGATGAAAAGAGAAATTGCTCAGTATATTGCTAATTGCGACGTCTGCCGTCGTGTAAAAGCAGAGCATCAACGGCCTGCTGGCACCCTTCAACCCCTAGCTATTCCTGAATGGAAATGGGATAAAATTGGTATGGACTTCATCACCGGTTTTCCCAGGACCAAGAGAGGGAATAATGCTATCTTCGTCGTTGTCGATCGTCTTTCCAAAGTAGCCCATTTCCTACCTGTTCGTGAGAGTATAACCGCTAGTCAATTGGCAGACTTATACATCTCCCGAATAGTGTCTCTCCATGGTGTTCCTTTGGAAATTAACTCGGATCGAGGAAGTCTTTTCACCTCTCGATTTTGGGAAAGTTTCCAAAATGCTATGGGAACCCGCCTTTCTTTTAGTACCGCTTTCCACCCTCAATCAAGTGGTCAAGTGGAACGCGTCAACCAGATTCTAGAAGATATGCTTCGAGCTTCTGTTATCTCATTCGGAATGGAGTGGGAGAAATGCCTTCCATTTGCCGAATTTGCTTATAACAACAGCTATCAATCCAGCTTGGGCAAAGCCCCTTTTGAAGTTCTCTATGGACGAAGGTGTCGAACGCCTCTTAACTGGTCAGAAACCGGGGAAAGACAATTCTTTGGCCCGGATATGATTCAGGAAGCAGAAGAGCAAGTTCGCATCGTTCGTGAAAAGTTGAAAACAGCCCAATCTCGTCAAAAGAGTCAATATGACCGAAAACATAAGGCTATGACTTTTGAGGTTGACGAGAAGGCTTACCTTCGGGTTACTCCTCTGAAGGGAACCCATCGCTTCGGTATCAAGGGCAAATTGGCTCCTCGTTACATTGGACCCTTTCGCATTCTCGCAAAACGAGGAGAAGTTGCCTACCAATTGGAACTACCTCCGCATCTCTCCAGAGTCCACGATGTCTTCCACGTTTCCCAACTCAGGCGTTGCTTCTCGGATCCTATCCGTGGAGTGGACCACGAAACGCTTGATCTCCAAGATAATCTCACGTATCGAGGGTACCCCGTTCGTATCCTCGATCAAGCTGAGCGTACCACTCGACGTCATAATATCAAGTTTCTCAAGGTTCAATGGTCGCACCATTCTGAAAATGAAGCAACTTGGGAAAGGGAGGATCGTCTTCGACTCGAGTATCCCGCCTTCTTCCCGGAGGAACCCAAATCTCGGGACGAGATTCTTTTGAGTGGGGGTGAGTTGTCACATCCTAGCTAGTCCATGCATTAGTGTGTGCATCATGTTTAAATATCATTTGAATTTGAAATGGGGAAGGACAGAACCCCCAGCCCCCTCTGAAACCAACTAGGGTTTACTAAAAACTTTTTCAATGAACCTGAAATGCCCTTCTAAAATGTCCATCATTTTTGTCTTGGTTCAGAACCTCTGCCAAAAGTGATGCACAGTTTTCTAGGTCATCCTAAGGTCTTTGAGTTAATTCATAATTATTTGAATTTGGGCATTTTAAATTTATAAAATATTTCAAATGCTCAAATATCTCCAAACTAAAATGTTTCATGTTGGAAATAATCCAACTATGGACCAGGAGCAGTTTGGTGATTTAGGAGTTGCCTAGGTATTTTTAATAATTCAACAAAGTTGCAGAAAAATAGAAAAAGACAAAAACAGAAAGGAGGGGAAACTTAACCTGGCGCCTGCAACCGGCCCACCTGCCGGCCCAACCCAGCCGCCGCGCCAGCCGAGTCTGCTTGCCGCGTGAGGCAGGGCAGGCAGGTGCTCAACGGCGATTCACCACATGGGTGCCACGCACGCTGCCTCGACGCCGTCGCCGCGACGCATCGCTCGGCTACCACCGTGGTCAACCCTCTCTCTCCCCAGAACCCACGACGTCCCTCTCCTCTCCATACTCCTCTCCCTTCCGCTCTCCCACGCCAATTGGCCGACGCCATCGACGCCGCCATCTGATCCCTCGCCGTAGCCACGCTCTCCGTCCAACCCCACGCCGCGCCACCAGTGTCCAGGAGCCTCCGCCACCACTCCTCTCCTTCGAGCAACCGAGCCCGTGTGCTCACCAGGCCCGAGTCCACCGCATCGACTTCGCCCGAGTCCACCGTCGCCGGAGATCCCCTTCAACGCCGTCGTCGCTCCGGCCCGTCCCCGGCCGCACCAAGTGTTCCGTCGAGTTCCCTGTGAGCTTAACCATCTTCCCCTCCCTTCCTTTCTTGCCCCCGAGCTGTGTAGTGACCTCCCGGAGCTCAACCGCACCCACCGCCGCGGAGCTCGTCGCCGACGTGCTCCCGGTCACCCTCCGGCCACCACTTGGTGTCCATCGTGCTCACCACGTCACGTAGCACCTAACCAACTACTCCCCGCACCTCACCGACCCCTCTAGCCTCAAGTTCGCCTTCGGCCGAACTCCGGCGGCCGCCTAGGTCATCGCCGGCGCCGATTCCGGCCGCCCCGACCCCAACCGACTCCACCAGAAGCTGCGGCATGTTCCCAGCTATCCATAGCCACCCTCCGCGGCTCGTTTGGTTGCCGAAACGGCCAAACTCACTTCCGCCGCCGCGTCGGGCTCGCCGGCGGCTAGACGCCGGTGCAGCCGACGTTGACTTCGACCACGGTGGGCCCTGGTTGACTCTGATGAGTCAATGACAGGTGGGGCCCAGCCCTGTTAACTAAATAGGTTTAGTTTTAATTAAACTTTAGCTAAACTAATTACCCTGACACCCTGGACCCACAGTCAGGTTTGACCTGGACGTCTCCGTTGACCCTGACGTCATTCTGACGCATGGCTGACGCAATAAATTAATTCCTGGATTTATTCTAATATAGGAAATTCCAGAATATAGTTCAAACTTCAAAAATTCATAACTTTTAATCTGTAACTCCAAATCAAACAAGTTATATATGAAAAATGATCAAAAAAATCCAATCTATCCATCTGTACTGTTTTCATGCATGTTTAAACAAGTTAACTTCTGTTTAGTGCAAAACATGATAAAGCACTATTTAAGATCACAAATGTGTTTGGAATTTGAATCTTTGGTTCAAATTGGCTCAAACCCATCTGGTCTTAGTTGCATTAGCCCAACACACTCATATTGTCATGTTTCATGCATGCATCATATTGTCGCACATTGTTTGGTGATGGTTGTGTATCGGTGTTCTTTGCGGCAGGTTCTGCCTCCGAGGAGTACCGTGATTACCCTAGCGAAGAACCGTATCCGTGCATCGATCCATCAGGCAAACAACCAACCATTTGATCATATCGATACAATCCCATGTTCTCGCTCTTGCTCTCTTTTACTGCATTAAGACAACGCGTCTCAAACTGCTGTGTGCTACGGTAGTTGAACCCATTTCCTCTGCATGACCTGTCATTGCCATAGTAACTAGATGAAACCCACTAGCATGTGTAGGAGTTGACTGAGCCATATGTATGTGTTGTTCCTACCTTGCTATGCCTGCTATGCTTAGAGTCGTGTCAGGTCTGGTTCATCTGGGTGATGGGCTAGAGTGAAATGATCATGCCGGTATTGAGAGTGATGTGGTGAACACGATTTGGTAAAGGTATCGATGAGAGGCCATGTAGGAGTACATGGTGGGTTGTTTCATTGAAGCCGACCTTAAGCACTGAGATCTGTATACGTGATTTAAGATACAGCTACTACCATGCATTGGGCCCTGAAATATGACCCCGCTCGACTTCTTATTCACCCTAGTCCTCTGTCCAGGAGTTGCAAGTAGTTTCTGGTGTTTGTAGCCTACTGGAGGCCGTGGACAGCGCTGACCGTAGGGGTGGGCTGTGATGCGGTAGGTACGTGGCCGGGAATACCGGGCACCCGTTAGGTGTCACGGAACCCTGTACACATCGTTCGGGGCCGTATGGGAAACCTCGGCCGGACTCCCTGCAGATGGAACCTGGATAGGCGATAAACCTGGACTAGAGACTTAGGTGTTTAGGTAGGTCGTGGTCTACACCCATGTCGGCTTTCGCTTGAAGTCTGCCGAGCACATGTCGTGTGCAGACGCTAAGTGGTGGAAACATGTATGAAGAAGTACACCCCTGCAGGGTTAACATGATCTATTCGAATAGCCGCGTCCACGGTAAAGGACTACTTGGTTGCTTATACAGTTCATAGACAAGTAAACTGGATACTACTAAAAGCCTGAAGATAAGCGTGAGTGCCGAGGATGGCCCTCCGTAGGAAGACGGAGGTGGATTCTCGGTAGTGTATTGAAGTGGTGGGTAGTGGACTCGTGTGTGCAAAACCATTTCAAGTTGGAGTCTCGTAGGATAGCTTAGCCAAGAGTCAAAGCTGGCTTGCTGCAATAACTCCACCAACCCTTCTTGATAATGTGCATGTATGTAGGATCTGACGTAAGTCTTGCTGGGTACCTTTGTACTCATGTTGCTATAATTTACATTTTACAGAAGACGCTGCAACCACTTCTGATGGGTTCTTTGTAGACGTTGACATCGATGAGTAGACTAAGGCCCAGGTGGTAATCCTGAGCTTGTGAAGGTCCATGTAGCATAGCTAGGCTTTCCAAGCCTCTTTTATTTTACTAGTTGTCTGTACTCAGACAAGTTACTTCTGCTGCTGGGTTGTATGACTGTATGACTTGAATGTGGGTCATGTGACCCGTACTTGTATGTATGTTATGTATGGCTCTCTAAGCCTTTAAATAAAGTACTTGTGTTGTAGAGTCATGTTGTGATGCCTTGTTGTATTTGCACATATCGAGCATATTGTGTGTATGATTGAAATGCTTGGTATGTGTGGGATCTGACTATCTAGTTGTTTATCTTTAGTAGCCTCTCTTACCGGGAAATGTCTCCTAGTGTTTCCATTGAGCCATGGTAGCTTGCTACTACTCCGGAACACTTAGGCTGGCCGGCATGTGTCCTTCTTCGTTCCTGTGTCTGTCCCTTCGGGGAAATGTCACGCATTGAGTACCGGAGCCCTGTTAGCCCGCTACAGCCCGGTTTACCGGAGTCCTGCTAGCCCAGTGCTACAGCCCGGACCCACTTGCTGATGACCGACACGTTCGATGCTGGGTCATGGATGCCTGTCCCTGTAAGTCTGTGCCACTTTGGGTTTACGACTAGTCATGTCAGCCCGGGCTCCTTATCATATGGATGCTAGCGACATCATCATATACGTGAGCCAAAAGGCGCAAACGGTCCCGGGCAAAGGTAAGGCGACACCCGTGGGAATACCGTGCGTGAGGCCGCAAAGTGATATGAGGTGTTACAGGCTAGATCGATGTGACATTGAGTCGGGGTCCTGACAGCGTTGGCATCAGAGCCGGACTGCCTGTAGGTTCTCCAAGCCAATCTGGTCGATGTTGAGTCTAGAAATGCTTTAGTTATATGTAGGGGAATTGATTGTGGGATGGTACGTAAGGCTCTTTTTACTTCTTTACCTCATGTCATTCTGATCTGAGTCAGTCCATTCTTCTACCGGGGATTAAGGATTAGGATCTTCTCTCTCTATCAGGTTCACGTGTTACGAATCAGTAGTACCTTATAGGTTTGATGACTACAAGCCTAGTTCAGCTCTAGTACCTTGTTATGCTGATAAGTTGAACCCAGAACCTTGATATGATATTGTTGGGTGTCTATGCAATTTTTTTTGATAAATGTCTCAAACCCTTCTTGAGCATTTACAGCTGTTATGCTGTCGAAATTTTGCTAGAAATTCTAATGCCTTTGAATTATGGTTGTGCTTTCAGATGGCCACTCACGACCAAAATCAAGTGGTTCGCCTGACCCGATGCATTGGTGTGACCGGTCATACGTCTATGTTAGTCCGAGTGATGATCGAGACGGGTTACCGTTGGTATCCCGAATACACGGTCGAAGAGCAGTTTCGAGATTTTAACCAAAGCTAGTATCTTTGCACCGTCCGGATATTTCCCTCTTATCCTGGTTCTACCGAGGCTCTTCACTATTCGTATGGGCTCGGTGTTACTATTGAGATGGCTGTGCAAGATGCGGCTTATTCTATGATGACCATCATGCGAGTCAGGTCTGGCCTGCTTCGCAACACCGACTTCCGGTATATGCCGGCTTCACTTCCTGGAGCGCACGGATATCTCCGGGCTATCTATGCTGACCCCAGTCAGGAGGACTCACTAACTCGCACCACTGCTGAGTTGCTCGAGGATAAGGACCGAGAGAATCGGGCCTTGAGAATGGAGCTTTTCAACACCCGCACCGATCATTGGGCCACCTTGACTCGGTTTGCACCGGCTGTGCAAGCTGGATGCATGGATATGAGAGATCTGTATCCTGTTAGGTCTGCTCTGCCGGACATGATGGATTGGCGTGATGTGGGAGGCATCACCCCACCTCGTGGTCCTCGCAGGCCACCATTTGTTGGTCCAAGACCTCACCCTAGCCCTTTTGGTCCACAGGCTCCTCAGGACCGTTTGTTTCCGGATGCTCACGTTGAACTTCCAGGCTATGGAGGAGACTTCTATGAGAACTACTACGGAGATGACTGAGATAGTAGTAGTTCCACTAGGTATTGTAATAGTTGTATTTCCACCGTCCTGCGTGACTTGTGGAATATGACTTAGCATGTAGTAATTCCGGGGGTGTAAAAAAATAATGTATAGGAGCTTGGGATGCCTCTGATGAGATGTAATCATCCTCTCACCATAGTAGTACTTGTTGGTCTTGTACTAAACCTCGTATGGTGTGTATGACGATGGAATAAAAGAAGTAGTTTTTGTATCTACCATGTCATACGGATGATCATCTTGCATTCCGAGTTGTCCATTACATTCTACATTCTATGTCGGAATCTTGCCATGTTGGACTAAACCATTGTCTTGTTTCCCTAGGATGGTCAACACCCGCAACAACCCTGCTCCCCCAGAGCAGGCCGAAGGCAGCAGAGTTGGGGAAACAAATCTGCCTCACCCTCCCTCTCTAGTAGAAGTTATGCTAGAGGCTGAGAGAAACAAGCGAGGGACCAACCGTTTGTTAGAACGTATTGAACAGAACACAGCACACCATCAGAGGACTAACTTGGTGTCACTTAGTGATTTCATCAAGTTACATCCACCCATGTTCCACCACTACGTCGAGCCTCTCGACGCTGATGACTGGCTTCGCAGTATTTCTCACAAACTGCGTTCTGCGCTAGTAGCTGAGGCTGACAAGGTCACCTTTGCTGCATATCATCTTGAAGGCCCCGCCAGCCTATGGTGGGAGAATTATGGAGCTATGCGCCCAGCGGACCATGTCACTACTTGGGCTGAATTCAGCGAGGCTTTCCGTGAACACCACATTCCGGAGGGTCTCATGGACCGTAAACGTGAGGAATTTTGCAGTTTCACTCAAGGTCGACTCTCTGTGGATGCTTACAGCAGGGAGTTCGGTAACCTCGCACGATATGCAACTGAGGAAGTTTCTACTGATGCCAAGAAGCAAGCAAGGTTCCGTAAGGGACTTAGTCCTGAGCTTCGCCGCGACCTCCGTCTGCATGAGTGCATATCTTTTCAGATGCTTGTTAACAAGGCCATCAGTGCTGAGACTGGTCAGACTGATTATGAAGCAACACGCAAGCATGGCCGTGACTTGGGTTCCTCATCCGGTGCTGGTCCTCAGAAGCGCTGCGTGTGGGTGCCTAATACTGCCCTGCCACCCAGGTTCACACCAAGGCCATCCTTCCAGGCACCTCGCCCAGCTCAGCCATATGCACCAGCCAAGCCCTATGGTGGTCCAACCAACAATGCTTCCCCACGCACCAGCTCCGTGACTTGTTTCAAGTGTGGGGAATCAGGCCACTATATGCGCGAGTGTCCCCAAACCAAACCCAACCAGACAGCAAAAACTATTGGCCGCGGCAAGCCGACAGGGAAAGTGTTCCACGCCAAGCCGGCCACCGCTGCACGTGGCCATGTCAACTGTATCTCTGCTGAGGAAGCTCAAGAGGATCCCAACGTCGTTCTCGGTACGCTCCTTGTTAATTGCCACTCGGCATCTGTTCTTTTTGATACAGGAGCATCTCATTCTTTCATATCCGAAAATTATGCTCGTTTGCATAACACCGCATTCTGTGACATGCCATCCACTATGGAAATTTCTACTCCTGGTTCTAGATGGCAAACCTCTAGAGTAAGCCATGGAAATGAAATTCAAGTCGACAGACTTGTTTTTCTCGCATCTTTGATAGCTCTCAAATCTTCGGATATTAATACCATCTTGGGTATGGATTGGATGTCAGCCCATCATGCCAAGATTGATTGCTTCTCTAGGACTGTTCAACTCACCCATCCTTCGGGGAAGATAGTCAATGTCTTGACCCGAATAGCCAAGCGACAGCTATATTCTCTTAACGCCAGCCCTTTGCCAGACCTTGAGGATGTCCCGGTAGTCCGTGACTTTCCAGATGTCTTCCCAGAGGAATTGCCAGGTGTTCCACCTGACAGAGATGTCGAGTTCGTAATAGATCTCATTCCTGGAACTGTCCCGATTTCTAGAAGACCCTACAAGATGGCACCTTTTGAACTAACTGAGCTTAAGAAACAACTCGATGAGTCCTTGAAAAAGGGTTTCATCCGACCTAGTTCATCTCCTTGGGCTTGCCCCGTCCTCTTCGTCAAGAAGAAGGATGGTACGGACCGGATGGTTGTAGATTATCGACCTGTCAACTTGGTCACAATTAAGAACAAGTATCCGCTCCCCAGGATCAACGACCTGTATGATCAGCTCGCTGGATCCTCAGTCTTCTCTAAAATGGATTTGAGGTTGGGCTACCATCAAATCAAAATCAGAAACGGGGACATTCCGAAAACGGCCTTTGTTACTCGTTATGGCCAATACGAGTACACCGTCATGTCCTTCGGTTTAACCAACGCTCCAGCCACCTTCTCTCGGTTGATGAACTCAATCTTCATGGAGTATTTGGATAAATTCGTCGTGGTTTACCTCGCTGATATACTCATCTACTCCAAGAACGAGAAAGAACATGCCGAACACCTAAGGCTAGTGTTGAAGAAACTTCGAGAGCATCGCCTTTATGCCAAATTTTCTAAATGTGAATTCTGGTTGTCAGAAGTGACCTATCTTGGACATGTAATTTCTGGTAAAGGCATTGCTGTCAACCCTGAGCGAGTTCAAGCCGTCCTTAATTGGACTCCACCTGAATCGGTCAAGCAAGTTCGGAGTTTCCTTGGCCTAGCGAGCTATTGCTGTCGCTTTGTCGAGAATTTCTCCAAAGTTGCCAAACCTCTAACTGAACTCCTCAAGAAAGATAAAAAGTTCGAGTGGACTCCACAATGTGAGCACAGTTTTTAGGAACTGAAAAGATGCCTGGCATCTGCTCCCATATTGGTACCGCCCGATTTCTCTAAGGACTTTGTTATCTACTACGACGCCTCGCGACAAGGACTAGGTTGTATGCTCATGCAAGATCGACACGTAATTGCTTATGCTTCACGGCAATTGCACCCACATGAGGAGAATTATCCTACTCATGATCTGGAGCTTGCAGCTGTAGTCCATGCACTCAAAATATGGCGACATTACCTTCTTGGTAATCGTTGCGAAATCTACACTGATCACCAAAGTCTGAAGTACATATTCACCCAACCGGATTTAAATCTCAGGCAAAGACGTTGGGTTGAGTTGATCACAGATTTCGACTTAGGAATAACTTACACCCCAGGGAAAGCCAACGTCATGGCTGATGCGCTAAGTCGTAAATCTTATTGTAACAACCTGATGTTACAACAAAGTCAACCGCTTCTCCATGAGGAATTTCGGAAGCTTAACCTTCACATTGTTCCTCAAGGTTTTCTTTCCACCTTGGTGGCGAAACCTACTCTTACGGATCAAATCATCGCTGCCCAAAAGCGAGATAAGGGAATATCTAAGATCACGGAGAACATTGCTAGCGGAGGTGCTAGATGTTTCTCAACAAATGATCATGGTGTTGTGTACTTTGAGAACCATTTAGTGGTTCCCAAGAACCAGCATCTACGACAGTTGATCCTTAAGGAGGCTCATGAATCTCCTCTCACCATTCATCCCGGTAGTACCAAGATGTATCAGGACCTACGCCAGAGGTTCTGGTGGACTAGGATGAAGAGAGAAATTGCTCAGTATATTGCTAATTGCGACGTCTGCCGTCGTGTAAAAGCAGAGCATCAACGGCCTGCTGGCACCCTTCAACCCCTAGCTATTCCTGAATGGAAATGGGATAAAATTGGTATGGACTTCATCACCGGTTTTCCCAGGACCAAGAGAGGGAATAATGCTATCTTCGTCGTTATCGATCGTCTTTCCAAAGTGGCCCATTTCCTGCCTGTTCGTGAGAGTATAACTGCTAGTCAGTTAGCAGACTTGTACATCTCTCGAATAGTGTCTCTCCATGGTGTTCCTTTGGAAATTAACTCTGATCGAGGAAGTCTTTTCACCTCTCGATTTTGGGAAAGTTTCCAAAATACTATGGGAACCCGCCTTTCTTTTAGTACCGCTTTCCACCCTCAATCAAGTGGTCAAGTGGAACGCGTCAACCAAATTCTAGAAGACATGCTTCGAGCTTCTGTTATCTCATTCGGAATGGAGTGGGAGAAATGCCTTCCATTTGCCGAATTTGCTTATAACAACAGTTATCAATCCAGCTTGGGCAAAGCCCCTTTTGAAGTTCTCTATGGACGAAGGTGTCGAACGCCTCTTAACTGGTCAGAAACCGGGGAAAGACAATTCTTTGGCCCAGATATGATTCAGGAAGCAGAAGAGCAAGTTCGCATTGTTCGTGAAAAGTTGAAAACAGCCCAATCTCGTCAAAAGAGTCAATATGACCGAAAACATAAGGCTATGACTTTTGAGATTGACGAGAAGGCTTACCTTCGGGTTACTCCTCTGAAGGGAACCCATCGCTTCGGTATCAAGGGCAAATTGGCTCCTCGTTACATTGGACCCTTTCGCATTCTCGCAAAACGAGGAGAAGTTGCCTACCAATTGGAACTACCTCCGCATCTCTCCAGAGTCCACGATGTCTTCCACGTTTCCCAACTCAGGCGTTGCTTCTCGGATCCTATCCGTGGAGTGGACCACGAAACGCTTGATCTCCAAGATAATCTCACGTATCGAGAGTACCCCGTTCGTATCCTCGATCAAGCTGAGCGTACCACTCGATGTCATAATATCAAGTTTCTCAAGGTTCAATGGTCGCACCATTCTAAGAATGAAGCAACTTGGGAAAGGGAGGATCGTCTTCGACTCGAGTATCCCGCCTTCTTCCCGGAGGAACCCAAATCTCGGGACGAGATTCTTTTGAGTGGGGGTGAGTTGTCACACCCTAGCTAGTTCATGCATTGGAGTGTTGCATCATGTCTATCATATCATCAGAAACTTGAAGTGGGGATGCCAGAACCCCCAGCCCCCTCTGAAAACAACTAGGGTTTACTAAAAATAATTTCAATGAACCTGAAATGCCCTTCTAAAATGTCCATCATTTTTGTCTTGGTTCAGAACCTCTGCCAAAAGTGTTGCACATTTTTCTAGGTCATCCTAAGGTCTTTGAGTTAATTCATAATTATTTGAATTTGGTCATTTTAAATTTATAAAATATTTCAAATGCTCAAATATCTCCAAACTAAAATGTTTCATGTTGGAAATAATCCAACTATGGACCAGGAGCAGTTTGGTGATTTTAGGAGTTGCCTAGTTATTTTTAATAATTCAACAAAGTTGCAGAAAAATAGAAAAAGACAAAAAAACAGAAAGGAGGGAAACTTACCTGGCGCCTGCAACCCGGCCCACCTGCCGGCCCAGCCCAGCGCCGCGCCAGCGAGCTGGTTGCCAGCCAGGCAGGCAGGCAGGTGCTCGACGGCGAGCACCGCCTGGGTGCCACGCACCTGCTCGCCGCCTCGCCGCTCCACTCGCCCGGCTAACGCCGTAGATCAACCCCTCTCTCTCCCCCGAACCCCCAGACGTCCCCTCTCCTCTCCAACTCCTCTCCCTCGCTCTCCCACGCCATGGCCGACGCCATCGCCGCCACCCCCTTGCCGTAGCCACGCTCTCCGTCAACCCCACGCCGCGCCATCGTGTCCAGGAGCTCCGCCACCCTCCTCTCCTTCGAGCAACCCGAGCCCCGTGTGCTCGCAAGGCCCGAGTCCACCGCACTGACCTCTCCCGAGTCCGCCGTCGCCGGAGATCCCCTTCAACGCCGTCGCCGCATCAGCTCGTCCCCGACCCCGCCGGTGGCCTCTACGGGTGCTCTGTGAGCCTAGCTACCCCTCCTACCCTTCCTCTCTCGCCCCGAGCCGTGTAGCCACCGCACGAAGATCACCCGCACGCACCACCGTGGATCTCGTCGCCGACGTGCTCCCGGCCATCCTCCGGCCACCTCTCGGTGTCCAACGCACTCACCACGCTGCGTTGAGTCCAACCGTGCACTCCCCGCACCTCACCGCACACCCTAGCCTCGAGTTCGTCCCCAACCGAACTCCGGTGGCCGCCTAGGTCGTCGCCGGCGCCAACTCCGGCCACCCCGACCCCAACTGACTCCAACAAGAGCTGCGGTTCGTCCCCAGCTCCACGTAGATGCCCTCTGCGCCCCATTTGGTGGCCAGAACGGCCAAAACCACTTCCGCCGCCGCGTCGGGCTCGCCAGCGGCTAAACGCCGGTGCAGCCATGTTGACTTTGACCACGGGTGGGCCTCGGTTGACTCTGTTGAGTCAATGACAGGTGGGGCCCCCTTCTGCTAATTATCCAGATTAGTTTAAACTAAATTAAATTAGTTAATTAGCCACTGACACCCTGGACCCACGCGTCAGGTTTGACCTGGACCGGGTCTGTTGACTTGCTGAGGTCAGCATGACTTCATGCTGATGCAGTAATCCTTGTCTGGAATTAAAATAAATCTAAAATGATTTATAAATTCCAGAAAATAACCCAAACTTCAAAAATTCATACAAATTCAACCGTAGCTCCAAATCAAACAAATTATATATGAAAAATGATCAGAAAAATCCAATCTATCCATATGTACTAGTTTCATGCATGTTTAAACAAACTAGCTTGAGGTTTAGTGCAGAACAAGATAAAACACTTTAAAGGGCCATTTATGAGTTTGAAATTTGAATCTTTGGTTCAAATTGATTCAAACCCATCTGGTTCTAGTTGCATTAGCCCAACACACTCATATTGCCATGTTTCATGCATGCATTATATTGTCGCACATTGTTTGGTGATGGTTGTGTATCGGTGTTCTTTGCGGCAGGTTCTGCCTCCGAGGAGTACCGTGACTACCCTAGCGAAGAACCGTATCCGTGCATCGATCCATCAGGCAAGCAACCAACCATTTGATCATATCGATACAATCCCATGTTCTCGCTCCTGCTCTCTTTTACTGCATTAAGACAACGCGTTTCAAACTGCTGTGTGCTACGGTAGTTGAACCCATTTCCTCTGCATGACCTGTCATTGCCACAGTAACTAGATGAAACCCACTAGCATGTGTAGGAGTTGTTTGAGCCATATGTATGTGTTGTTCCTACCTTGCTATGCCTGCTATGCTTAGAGTCGTGTCAGGTCTGGTTCATCTGGGTGATGGGCTAGAGTGAAATGATCGTGCTAGTAATGAGAGTGATGTGGTGAACACGGTTTGGTAAAGGTATCGATGAGAGGCCATGTAGGAGTACATGGTGGGTTGTTTCATTGAAGCCGACCTTAAGCACTGAGATCTGTATACGTGATTTAAGATACAACTACTACCATGCATTGGGCCCTAAAATATGACCCCGCTCGACTTCTTATTCACCCTAGTCCTCTGTCCAGGAGTTGCAAGTAGTTTCTGGTGTTTGTAGCCTACTGGAGGCCGTGGACAGCGCTGACCGTAGGGGTGGGCTGTGATGCGGTAGGTACATGGCCGGGAATACCGGGCACCCGTTAGGTGTCACGGAACCCTGTACACATCGTTCGGGGCTGTATGGGAAACCTCGGCCGGACTCCCTGCGGATGGAACCTGGATAGGCGATAAACCTGGACTAGAGACTTAGGTGTTTAGGTAGGCCGTGGTCTACACCCACGTCGGCTTTCGCTTGAAGTCTGCCGAGCACATGTCGTGTGCAGACGCTAAGTGGTGGAAACATGTATGAAGAAGTACACCCCTGCAGGGTTAACATGATCTATTCGAATAGCCGCGTCCACGGTAAAGGACTACTTGGTTGCTTATACAGTTCATAGACAAGTAAACTGGATACTACTAAAAGCCTCAAGATAAGCGTGAGTGCCGAGGATGGCCCTCCGTAGGAAGATGGAGGTGGATTCTCGGTAGTGTATTGAAGTGGTGGGTAGTGGACTCGTGTGCGCAAAACCATTTCAAGTTGGAGTCTCGTAGGATAGCTTAGCCAAGAGTCAAAGCTGGCTTGCTGCAATAACTCCACCAACCCTTCTTGATAATGTGCATGTATGTAGGATCTGACGTAAGCCTTGCTGGGTACCTTTGTACTCATGTTGCTATAATTTACATTTTACAGAAGACGCTGCAACCCCTTCTGATGGGTTCTTCGTAGACGTTGACATCGATGAGTAGACTAAGGCCCAGGTGGTAATCCTGAGCTTGTGAAGGTCCATGTAGCATAGCTAGGCTTTCCAAGCCTCTTTTATTTTACTAGTTGTCTGTACTCAGACAAGTTACTTCCGCTGCTGGGTTGTATGACTGTATGACTTGAATGTGGGTCGTGTGACCCGTACTTGTATGTATGTTATGTATGGCTCTCTGAGCCTTTAAATAAAGTACTTGTGTTGTAGAGTCATGTTGTGATGCCTTGTTGTATTTGCACATATCGAGCATATTGTGTGTATGATTGAAATGCTTGGTATGTTTGGGATCTGACTATCTAGTTGTTTATCTTTAGTAGCCTCTCTTACCGGGAAATGTCTCCTAGTGTTTCCATTGAGCCATGGTAGCTTGCTACTACTCCGGAACACTTAGGCTGGCCGGCATGTGTCCTTCTTCGTTCCTGTGTCCGTCCCTTCGGGGAAATGTCACGCATTGAGTACCGGAGCCCTGTTAGCCCGCTACAGCCCGGTTTACCGGAGTCCTGCTAGCCCAGTGCTACAGCCCGGACCCACTTGCTGATGACCGACACGTTCGATGCTGGGTCATGGATGCCTGTCCCTGTAAGTCTGTGCCACTTTGGGTTTACGACTAGTCATGTCAGCCCGGGATCCTTATCATATGGATGCTAGCGACATCATCATATACGTGAGCCAAAAGGCGCAAACGGTCCCGGGCAAAGGTAAGGCGACACCCGTGGGAATACCGTGCGTGAGGCCGCAAAGTGATATGAGGTGTTACAGGCTAGATCGATGTGACATTGAGTCGGGGTCCTGACAGTTGAACCCCTTTCCTCTGCATGACCTGTCATTGCCACAGTAAATAGATGAAACCCACTAGCATGAGTAGGAGTTGTTTGAGCCCTGATGTGCCTACTCATTCATGCTTGTTTGTCATGCCTGCTATTGCATAGAGTTGTGTCGGGTCTGATTCATCAGGGATGAATTAGAATGGTGATGAACATGTCCTACTGTGTGTGAGCTAAGTGTGCGAACACGATTTGGTAAAGGTAGCGGTGAGAGGCCATGTAGGAGTACATGGTGGGTTGTCTCATTGAAACCGTTCTTAGGAACTGAGTTCTGTGTCTGTGATCCATGAACAGCTACTACCATTCATTGGGATCCTTAATTGACCCTCTCGGCTTCTTAATCACCCTAGTTCTCTGTCCAGGAGTTGCAACTAGTTTCTGGTGTTTGTAGGTTATGTGTTGGCGGCCGTGCGTAGCGCTGACCCTAGGGGTGGGCTATGATGCGGTAGATACACCGTGGCACGGTGTACCGGCAGCCCGTTTGGTGTCTCGGGAACCCTGTTCACATCGTTCGGGGCCGTATGTGGAAACCTCGGCCCGGACTCCCCGCGGATGGAACCTGGATAGGCGATAAACCTGGACTAGAGACTTTAGTGTTTAGGTAGGCCGTGGCCGACACCCTCGTTGGGCTTCCGCTTGAAGGTTGCCGAGTACATGCCGTGTAAACGACAGTAAGTGGTGGGAGCGTGCGTGAAGAAGTACACCCCTGCAGGGTTATCATTATCTATTCAAATAACCGGATTCCTCAGATATGGAAACATGGACCCCTTGCATAGTTCATAGACAAGTGAAAGTGGATACTCTAAAACTCGCAAGATAAGCGTGAGTGCTATGGATGGCCTTCTTGTTGGGAGACGGGAGCGGATCCATAGTGGTGTATTGATATGGTGAATATGTGGACTCATGTGCGCCACCTCAAAAGAGTTGCTTGCATTCGTAGTTCAGGTTAGCCACTAAGTCAAAGCTGGCTTGCTGCAGTTAAACTCCACCACCCCCTTTGTTGATACCGATGCATATGTAGCTAGTTCTGATGTAAGTCTTGCTGAGTACCTTTGTACTCTCGTTTGCTTAATTTATGTTTTGCAGAGAGACTTCAGTCTCGCTAGTAGTTCCGCGTGGACTTCGACGTTTAGCTTGATACCTCAGCTACGATCTTGTGCCCTCAGCAGGGTCTTGTAGATAGTCAGGCTTCTTAGCCTCTTTCATTTGTAGATGTCTGTACTCAGACATATTAAGCTTCCGCATGTGTTCGACTTGTATGCTCTGAATGTTGGGTCATGAGACCCATGTTTGTAATATCTCGCTCCTCGGAGCCTAATGAATAAATATTTGAGTCGTAGAGTTATGTTGTGATGCCATGTTGTATTTACACATATCGAGCATATTGTGTGTATGATTGAAATGCTTGGTATGTGTGGGATCTGACAATCTATTTTTTATCCTTGGCAACCTCTCTTATAGGGAAATGTAGTCTAGTGCTTCCATGAGCCATAGTAGTCCGCTACAGCCCGGTTCAGCGGAGTCCTGCTAGCCCAGCACTACTGCTCAGGACACTTGACTGGCCGGCATGTGTTCCACTTCATTCCTATGTCTGTCCCTTCGGGGAAATGTCATGCGGTGACATCCGGAGTCCTGCCTAGCCTACTACAGCCCGGGTTCCCCGGAGTCCTGTTAGCCCAGTGCTACAGCCAGGATTCACACGCTGCTGACCGACATGCTCGATGTGATTCATGTATGCCTGTCCCCATAGGTTAGTGCCGCTTTGGGTTCACGACTAGCCATGTCGGCCCGGGTTCTCTGTCATATGGATGCTAGCGACACTATCATATACGGGAGCCAAAAGGCGCAAACGGTCCCAGGCCATGGTAAGGCGACACCCGTGGGAATACCGTGCGTGAGGCTGCAAAGTGATATGAGGTGTTACCGGCTAGATCGATGTGACTTGGAATCGGGGTCCTGACAGCTTTGGTACCAGAGCCTGACTGCCTGTAGGATTATCAAGCCAAACTGGTCGAAGTTGTGTCTAGAAATGCTTTAGTTATGTTAGGGAATTGATTGTGGAAGGGAACATAAGGCTCTTTTTACTCCTTTACCTTATGCCCTTTTGATCTGAGTCACCCTCTTCTCTTCTGCGGGGATTAAGAACTAGGCTTCTCATCTTTCTATCAGGATCACGTGTTACTAATCCGTAGACTTGTAGGATTGTTGGATTCAAGTCTCAGTTCAGTTTCTATTACTTCTGTATGTTCATAGCTGGCCTCAGAACCTTGATATTGTGATGTTAAGTGGCTATGCCACTACTTTGCAGGATGTCTCAAATATTTTTGAGTATTTACAGCCATTATGCTGTCCGAGTCATCCCAGGTTTCTAAATAGTCTGATGCATTTGTAAATTCCTTCTTCCCGTTCTTGATGTTCCTTTGGGCCAGATTAAGCACACTACACGGTCTGTGAGGTACTCTGTTGCCTCGGCGTATATGTTGGAGCTACTATTATGACTCTAGGTGTCTTATGAAACCATCTAGTAATCTATCCATGTTTTGTGTTCCCAGTGTGATGATTCTGGCCACCATTCTCGAAAGCATTCTGCGATGCCATTTAGTAGTAGGTATTCTACTCCTGGGTTCTTGACCCAAGATCCACTCTACTTACCTCGTGTTGATAGTGTTGCTCGTACCTTTAGGATATTAGTAATCTTTGTGATAGTCTTCGAGGTCCGTGGTATATCATTCTTCCAAATACCATGAACCATCCTTGGCAGAAATTCGTTTGAATCAAAAGATCACAACTAGAGTGCTCTTAATGAGTTCTCCATTCTACATTGTGAATCTGCCAGTTCTACCTTTCTGCATGGGTTATCCAAAAGAAATGTTGAGCTTTGCTCAACATACTAACCTATGTATCCACAACTCAGAAAGATATATGTTCCCTTGAGTTGTCCCTCTTCATTTGTATTCCAACCATCATATATCAATTGATAGTCAGGAGTAATTGTGCATCCGTGTTATCGGTGCTTATTATTCCTGTGGTCCGTCAAGCCATTCTAGTTCAGAATGACTAGGATAAACAAACTCCAGTACCTCATCCATTTCTAGGATTGGGTCAAAGCAGTTGTATTCCGCAGATCAAATGCAATCAAGCTTTGATTCTGTTCTACCCTGAAGTATTACCCACTTTTATGTCAGGAACGTCATGAGAATTGCACCTTCTCTTATGAATTCTTGATGCAGTGATACTCTCACCATCATCGTTCATTCCTTAGTCTCGTGTTGCCATAACCGGAATGCCGACAAGTGAACTGTGATGTGTGAAATCGATACTCCTAGCAACCTCGTTGCTTGGTAGTTAATGGACAATATTCTCATTCTTAGCGTGTTGGTTATTGAATCATCATTCTAAGATTGATCGTGCTACCTAGTCCATTTCCCTGGTGCACTCTTCGATCAAGAGTTGGGACTGTGTCTATCCTTGCTTATTTGATCATATTGTCTTGCCCTGAAAAGCAAGATTGTTCTCGAGCTTAGTAACATATCGGTGGTTCGTGATTTCCGAAGATCTTCTCAGAAGTATTACTTGGTTGTCACCTGACCGGTATGTTGAGTTCGTGATTAAATGGGTTTTCTTATAAATCACCCCTTCTCCAAGAATCTGTGTTGGATATCCCTGAGCTAGTTGGTTGAGCTAAACAACAACTTGGAGAGTTGGAAGATAAAGCTTGTCTGACTTAGTTCATGTTAAGGGATATCTTTGTGTGTGTGTGTGTGTGTTGAAGAAAGATGATATCTCCATCGATTGGTCCTCGTGATCAGTTGTTGGATCTATTGCCTTGTTAAAACCTTGACTTGAGTATGGGCTATCGTCAAGTCAAATCAGAACCAATGATGTTCATAATGTTGTCTTACTCGTGGTTGATCCCTCGAGCATACACCATTACATCTTTTGGTCTGACCAATGCTATCACCGTGTTCACATGATGGTGGAAGTCCAGTGATATGGAAATTCCGATGAGTTTTTGTTGAGTCCATCAGCAGCATTTTGTCTCCTCCATGATTCATGTTGAACATCCAGCTAGCATTGGAAACTTGTGTAAGCATTTTTCTTCTTGCCCTGTTCATGAAGTATCTGTCTAGATGAAAGAAGTGACTTCCTCTGGTTCATGTGCAATCGATGCAAGTTGCCGCCGTGAATTCGAGAAAGATTGTTTTTGTTTCCTCTGGAATCTTCCCAAGTTAGTCACGCATATGTGCGAAGTACTCTATGGTTTGATTGGTTGGCCGCCTCCCTTCTATATGTGTTTCCTAGCACACCAAGCCACTGATTGATTTGTTCAAGGAGAAGAAGTTCCTTCTTAAGAATCATGACTTATGTCAGGGCTTCATTATCCTCGATGATGGTTCCCCGACCTGAACTTGGTAGTATTTTATTGTAAGACTACCACGTGGTCACGCTTGTCTCGGACAACGTGTTCACCTGTTTGTAGCAAAACCAGCTCATATTTTGGAGCTTACTACCGTAGTCCATTTTCCAAGAATCTCGCAACATCGTTTCATCAATTCGTGTTGCAAACTATCATTTTTATTTCTATACTCGATGAGTCTGGAATATCCTGACACCAACCAGATCTGAATCTTAGGCAGATATGATGGTTGGAACATTTTCCCAAGAACTATAATATTGGTCTCTGTGTAACCCGGTAAAGTGGATGTCATGGCTGACACACCCAGTCGGAAGATCTAATATTGTAGTATCTTGATTGAAGAAGTTGGCCACCTCTCCATAAGGATTTCGTAGGATTTACTCCAGAAGTTGTTCCTTATGGATCCTTTGTATTCCGAAGTCCGACCACTACTTGATGGTTATGTTGATTCTTTAAAGCATGACCATGGTAACCAGTACATCAAGGAGAACATTAGAAGCGGAGTGCTAAATGTCTCTCGGTCGATCATCCAGATTTCGTTCCCTTGGCCTCGCTAAGGTGAAATCTGAGAAAGGGTTGTCCTTTCTATGCATCTGCATTGTCCATCACTATTCATCAAGGTAGTAAGATGTGTTGCCAGGATCCTCGACTCGAATGTTGGTAGAACCTTGATGAATATGGAAATGCTCAAGTTCTTGAGAGCACGCGCAAGCAAAATCATCCCTTGCGTTGTATTCAACAAGGTAGTCCACATCATCCATTCTAGTCGATATATGCCATTCTTTCGAACCTCCTTGAATGATCGTTTGTGATTGCCTTAGGCTGGCATAAAGAGTTTCAATGATCATTATATCAAAAGTAATTCTTTTTGCCACTTAAGGGAATAGCTCTATGAGTCACCCTCCCTGAGGTGCCCCGTTAGGTAATCATAGTAACTTATCTCCTCGCTGCTTTGACTCTCACTCACCATCTCACCTAAGCGTGGGATTGTTGCCTACCAATTTAGAAGTTCGTCATATGTCCCTCTACATCCCTCTTGATATGTGTTTTGTGTCTCAGTTCGCAAGATGTTTCTATGTCTCATTCCGTGAGTTAAGACTGAGCTGCTCGATCTTGAGAAGATCGATCCTTCTAGAGTTTCTTTTCCCTCTCGTTGTCATGTTGGTAGGAGTTCCTGGAGCAAGACTTCGAGACAATGAAGGTGATCAAATCAACATTCTTATGGAGTGCACCCAGGATCGCGAAGATTGTGTTGGTCTTGTGTCCCTTTTGTCTTCTCACCTCACGTCCTGAATCTCGGGACAAGATTCCTGTTTAGTGGGGGTGAGTTGTCACAGCCCTAGAATTGGTTGTAACTAGTTGCACAAGCATTCATGCATCATGTATATATTTATGAAAGTTGAATTGGGGAAAGTGGAAAGCCTCAGAAATCTTTTCTAAAAATGATCAACATTAAAAATTGCTTCAAATAAACCCAAGAAAATGTTCCTGTTCATTTCTGGAAATATTGGCAAGAGGTAAAATTCAAACCTATAATTTTGGAATCACAGAAATATTTATTTGGGTCTTTGAATTAAGTCAATACTTATTTGAATTGGAGCTACTAATTCCTATAAAATATTTGGTAGCTCCAAATATTCTGAAACTTGGTGAGGGCCTCTGGTTTAAATCAGATAGTGCCCATAAAAGTTTGCAGAATTTTATAAAGTGTTTTAGTATTTAAACTAAGTCAAAACATACTGCAAAAAAATAGAAAACTGAAAATAGGAAAGAGAGAGAGAGAGAGAAGAACTCACCTGGCCTCACCCACTTGGGCCTCCTTACCCGGCGGCCCAGCCAACCGGCCCAGCCCACCAGGGGCATACCTGTCTTCAACCTCTGCCTACTGGCAGAGGCAAGGCCGAGCATGGCGCCCGCGCGGGCTGGCACGCACCTGCCTTCCTGGCCCTCCCTGGCCAGCGCGACACTGGGGATCGCCACCCCGTGGCCGTCTGGAACCCGCTGACCCCCCCTCGCCCTCTCTCTCCCTCTTGCTCCCTCGCTCTCCCCCTCATGGCCGAAGCCGCCATGGCCACCGCCAAGAACCACCACGGCCAACCACCCCCTCGCCTCTCCGACGCGTCCCCGAGCTCCGCATTGTCACCTTCTTCTTCCACTTCGAGCCAAGCAACTGGGGAAGCACCGCATCTCCATCCCTAATGCCTTCTTCAACCTCGGGACCGCCGGCCATCTCCGTCAAATTCGTCGGCTTCGGACTGTCCCCGACCTCGCCGTGCGTCCCCTCGTCATCGCCGTGAGCCACTGACCTTCCCCCCTAACTCAGCATGCTCGCCACCACGGCGTAGCGCCGTTCCCCACGAGCACCGAAGCCGCCGTCCGCCATTGCTGCTGCACGCATAGCCTCCGTGCTCCCCTAGCCTCACCGTGCTACTCTTAGTGATCCTCGTGTCTAGCAGGTGCCGCCCAGCCTCTCCATTTGCTCACTGATGCACCATAGCAACGCGCCCGTGCACCACCGAACACCACCGCCGCCAAAGCTCGTCGCCGGCATGAGTTCCGGTGACCCCGCAACCTCCCACTTGGTCCTCTTGATGCGCGAGAGCAAGGGCTATCCCCTGGTGCCCTCAGCGTGCCAAGCTGACGCCTCTAGCGCAAGTCCGACGTGCCCCCGCCGTGTCCTGTGGTCGCCACCGGCTGGTCTCCGGTGGCTGACATGGCACCATTAGTTTAGGTGCTAATCGCGTTTAGTCAGTGTCGTGTGTCAATGACATATGGGCCCCATGCCCTTAACTAACCACGGTTTAACCCCTGTTTAGTTTAAGCCAATGCCCGTGACCCCACCTGCCACTTTGACCTTGCCACCTCCGCATTGACCTGGCCCCAGTGGTCAACCTCTGCTGCTCATGCTGTTACACTGACATGCAGGGCCCACAGTCAGGTTTGACCCTGGTCAGCCACGGTTGACCTGGTGACGTCATGTCGCTGTCATGCTGACGCAAAAATGATTTTCTGGATTAAAAATAATTCAGGAATTCCAGAAAATTGCCTAAACTTCTAAAAATCATAGAAAATCAACCGTAACTCCAAATGCAAAGATTTATATATGAAAAATGATCAGAAAAATCCAAAGAATCTGATTATGGCATTATCATGCATGTTTGAACAACTTATGCCTGCTGATCAGGTCAAATCAAATAAGTGGCATTTAAATAATCACATATGGAGTTGAATTTGAATCTTTGGTTCAAACCAACTTCATTTAATCTGGTTTTAGTTGCATTAGCTCAAATCACAGCATATTGACATGTCATGATCATGCATCATAATTTGCATTGCATTGATTGTATTCTTTCTGTGTTTGCCGGTGATTGTCCCCCCTCGGTAGGCGTATGTTTCGATGACGTGTTCGATGACACCGATGAAGAGCTATATCATCTTCATAAGTGCTAGGCAAGCAAAACCCCCTTGTTCATTCCGATACAATCCCACTCTCTCGCTCCTGCTCTCTTTTACTGCATTAGGACAACAACGATTCAATTGTTACATGCTGCGGTAGTTGAACCCCTTTCCTCTGCATGACCTGTCATTGCCACAGTAAATAGATGAAACCCACTAGCATGAGTAGGAGTTGTTTGAGCCCTGATGTGCCTACTCATTCATGCTTGTTTGTCATGCCTGCTATTGCATAGAGTTGTGTCGGGTCTGATTCATCAGGAATGAATTAGAATGGTGATGAACATGTCCTACTGTGTGTGAGCTAAGTGTGTGAACACGATTTGGTAAAGATAGCGGTGAGAGGCCATGTAGGAGTACATGGTGGGTTGTCTCATTGAAACCGTTCTTAGGAACTGAGTTCTGTGTCTGTGATCCATGAACAACTACTATCACTCATTGGGATCCTTAATTGACCCTCTCGGCTTCTTAATCACCCTAGTACTCTATCCAGGAGTTGCAACTAGTTTCTGGTGTTTGTAGGTTATGTGTTGGCGGCCGTGCGTAGCGCTGACCCTAGGGGTGGGCTATGATGCGGTAGATACACCATGGCACGTTGTACCGGCCGGCCGTTTGGTGTCTCGGGAACCCTGTTCACATCGTTTGGGGCCGTATGTGGAAACCTCGGTCGGACTCCCTGCGGATGGAACCTGGATAGGCGATAAACCTGGACTAGAGACTTGAGTGTTTAGGTAGGCCGTGGCCGACACCCTCGCTGGGCTTCTGCTTGAAGGTTGCCGAGTACATGTCGTGTAAACGACGGTAAGTGGTGGGAGCGTTTGTGAAGAAGTACACCCCTGCAGGGTTATCATTATCTATTCGAATAGCCGGATTCCTCGGATATGGAAACTTGGACCCCTTGCATAGTTCATAGACAAGTGAAAGTGGATACTCTAAAACTCGCAAGATAAGCGTGAGTGCTATGGATGGCCTTCTCGTAGGAAGACGAGAGTGGATCCATAGTGGTGTATTGATATGGTGAATATGTGGACTCGCGTGCGCCACCTCAAAAGAGTTGCTTGCAGTCGTAGTTCAGGTTAGCCAATGAGTCAAAGCTGGCTTGCTGCAGTTAAACTCCACCACCCCCTTTGTTGATACTGATGCATATGTAGCTAGTTCTGATGTAAGTCTTGCTGAGTACCTTTGTACTCACGTTTGCTTAATTTATGTTTTGCAGAGAGACTTCAGTCTCGCTAGTAGTTCCGGGTGGACTTCGACGTTTAGCTTGATACCTCAGCTATGATCTTGTGCCCATGGCAGGGTCTTGTAGATAGTTAGGCTTCTCAGCCTCTTTCATTTGTAGATGTCTGTACTCAGACATGTGAAGCTTCTGCATGTGTTTGACTTGTATGATCTGAATGTTGGGTCATGAGACCCATGTTTGTAATATCTCGCTCCTCGGAGCCTAATGAATAAATATTTGAGTCGTAGAGTTATGTTGTGATGCCATGTTGTATTTACACATATCGAGCATATTGTGTGTATGATTGAAATGCTTGGTATGTGTGGGATCCGACAATCTAGTTGTTTATCCTTGGCAGCCTCTCTTATGGGGAAATGTAGTCTAGTGCTTCCATGAGCCATAGTAGTCCACTACAGCCCGGTTCACCGGATACCTGCTAGCCCAGCACTACTGCTCAGGACACTTGACTGGACGGCATGTGCTTTACTTCGTTCCTATGTCTGTCCCTTCGGGGAAATGTCACGCGGTGACATCCGGAGTCCTGCCTAGCCTGCTACAGCCTGGGTTCCCCGGAGTCCTGTTAGCCCAGTGCTACAGCCCGGATTCACACGCTGCTGACCGACATGCTCGATGTGATTCATGTATGCCTGTCCCCATAGGTTGGTGCCGCTTTGGGTTCACGACTAGCCATGTCGGCCCGGGTTCTCTGTCATATGGATGCTAGCGACACTATCATATACGGGAGCCAAAAGGCGCAAACGGTCCCGGGACATGGTGAGGCGACACCCGTGGGAATACCGTGCGTGAGGCCGCAAAGTGATATGAGGTGTTACCGGCTAGATCGATGTGACTTGGAATCGGGGTCCTGACATATCACGTCCTCGTCCCGGCAATCCTTGACCTTGTCCTTGACAAGGAGAAATCTGGCCCAGAAGTGGTGGACCGTTTATCGAGACTACTGTTTTGTGCTCGTGAGATCACTTACGTCTGGGTGGGTGGGTGGAATTGGATCTGAACCCTGACCCGATCGATGATCCAGAGTCTGAGGTTTTTCCAGACTAAACAGTCCAGGCTCCAAAGTGTCTTCTGATTTTTGAAGTCTACCATCCGACTCTAAGTTCGGAGGGCAAGACGTGCCCTTCTGCCGGTAGGTGTCCAGCTTCTCAAGGTCGCAGATCCGAACATAATTCGTCCTCAATATAGAGGAAGGGTTATCTTGCTCCTTGACTACCGCTATCTGGTGGGTGATCGGTGGAGAATTAATCTCTCTTTGGTCGGGTTTAAGCCCAATCCGATCGTAGTCGTTAGCGACTCCCAAGGCGGTAATGCGATCTAGGAGTTCGTTCAAAGATGATAACTCCGTTGGATCCATCCATTTGGCGTATTCAGAATCAACGCAGATGCGTTTTTTGATGACTCGAGAGGTCATCCTCGCGGTCTTAGAGGCCGAGAGGGGGATCATGGTAAAATTGCCCAACCGAAGGGTTTGGCCCGAGGCCAGAGCTCCTCCGGAGGTAATATTTTCCTTGACGATAAGTCGAGCCATCAACCTCTACGACGACGGCACAGTGGAACTCTCAATGAAAGCACCAATGTCGGTGTCAAAACCGGCGGATCTCGGGTAGGGGGTCCAGGAATTAACATAATGATGGTAATAGGAGACAGGGGACACGATGTTTACCCAGGTTCGGGCCCTCTCTATGGAGGTAATACACTACTTCCTCCTTGATTGATCTTGATGAATATGAGTGTTACAAGAGTTGATCTACCACGAGATCGTAATAGCTAAACCCTAGAAGTCTAGCCTGTATGACTATGATATTGAGTATCCCCTATCCGGACTAAGTCCCCCGGTTTAT